>NC_137106.1:2371909-2404409 GCF_949357685.1 Gobio gobio | reverse complement strand
CCCTTGCCTCTCCGCAGCTGAGCGCGAGATCGTGCGCGACATCAAGGAGAAGCTCTGCTATGTGGCTCTGGACTTCGAGAACGAGATGGCGACCGCCGCCTCCTCCTCCTCCCTGGAGAAGAGCTACGAGCTGCCCGACGGCCAGGTCATCACCATCGGCAACGAGCGCTTCCGCTGCCCCGAGACCCTCTTCCAGCCTTCCTTCATCGGTGCGTTTCCCTCCTCCAGCCGTTCCCGAGCGTTCCCAGTGCGCGCTCAGAACTCACCTTTGCTCTCTCGCCTCAGGTATGGAGTCCGCTGGCATCCATGAGACCGCTTATAACAGCATCATGAAGTGCGACATTGACATCCGTAAGGATCTGTACGCCAACAACGTCCTGTCCGGTGGCACCACCATGTACCCCGGTATCGCTGACCGCATGCAGAAGGAGATCACCGCCCTGGCCCCCAGCACCATGAAGATCAAGGTGAGACTTTAAAAACACTTCACAATTAATGCATTAACTAAGACTTTAGCTATTGCAAAAAAAAAAAAAAAAAAAAAAAAAAAAAAAGTTGTAGTTGTATGGCAAGCCGGTTTAACATTTATTCATTCAACAAATACATTCTCACTAGTTAAAATGCAAACCCTTGATATCACGAAAAAATTATATCAGGAATTACATTTAGTAATAGCCATTTTAACATTTATTCTTTCAGTCAACAATTACTTTTTTTAAAATGCCAACTCTTGATATCAGATATTCGATTGTTTTTACTAATAACAATTACATTTAGTACATTTAGCAAGCCATTTTGTCTTTTATTCATTCCCAATATGAATTCTTGATATCAACAATTACATTTTCACTAGTTACAATGTTTATTTTTGATATTAGGAATTAGATTTCTACTAGTAACAATGACATTTTTATTTTATTTTTTTGCTTTGGTAAATATTATGATAATATAATATGGCAAGCCACTTTAACATTGATTCATTCAGTCGACAATTACATTTTCACTTGTTAAAATGCCAACTCTTGATATCAGGTATTCGATTGTTTTTACTAATAACAATGGCAATTTTTTTTTTAAATTGGGAATTACATTTAGTAAGAATATAGCAAGCCATTTTGTGTTTTAATCATTCCCAGGATTTGAATGCTTGATATCAACAATTTTCACTAGTTACCATGCTTATTTTTTGATATTAGGAATTAGATTTCTACTAGTTACAATGGCATTTTTTTATTTTTATTTTTTGCTTTGGTAAATCTTTATTATGACATAAAAAGTCAAAATGATATCCTAAAAAGTCATAATTATGAGACTAAAAAAAAAAATCAAAATTATGAGACAGTAGAAATTGACACCAAGTCAATTTTTGATTTGGAATTACATTTAGTAAAATTATGGTAAGCCATTTTGTCTTTTAATCATTCCCATTATATAAATGTTTGATATCATCAATTATATTTTTAGTGGTTAAAATGCCAACTCTTGATATCAGGATTTAGATTTCTACTATTAACAATGGCAATTTTTTTATATCGGGAACTACATTTATTAATAATATGGCAAGCCATTTTGTCTTTGAATCATTCCCAGGATATTCATTCTTGATATCAACAATTACATTTTCAACAGTTACAATGCTTATTTTTTTTACATCAGGAATTAGATTTCTACTAGTAACAATGGCAAAAAATATATATATTATTATAATTTTTTTTGCTTTGGAAAATCTTTCTTATGACAAAAAGTCAAAATTATGTCCTAAACAGTCAAACTTATGAGACTAAAAAAATCTAAATTATGAGACAGTAGAAATTGACACCAAGTCACAATGATGAGATAAAAAAAGTCAAAACGACACACTAAATTTACTTAATGTCGAAACTATGACTCCCATTGTCATAATTATGACATTACAAATCATAGTTATAAAATATAAATGTGTAATTATGTGTAAATGTCGTAATTATGACATTTCGACTCCATCCCATAATTATGACCTAGCACATCATAGTTTCTTCTCTAAATTCTGACCCTTCGTTGCCAAGTTTTTTTTTTTTATAAAATTTTGCAGACATATAAAAGGTATTACATAAATTACAAAATGTCTGGTACAGTGGACAATTAAAAAAAAATTCTACTAGTTAAAATATTAATTCTTGATACCATCATCACTCACAGAAATACGAAGTCTTGATGTCAAGAATTTAATTTCAACTATAATTCTTGATATCTGTAATTGTATTTTCACTAGTGAAACATCACTATATTCTATTGTTGATATCAAGATTGAGCATTTTAACCAGTGAAAGTTGAATTGTTGATTTCAAGAACTGAACGTTAAGGTGGCTTGCCATATCAGTGTTTGCTCAGAGTTTAAGACGGTCTCTTTCTCTCTCTCCAGATCATTGCTCCACCTGAGCGTAAGTACTCCGTCTGGATCGGCGGCTCCATCCTGGCTTCCCTCTCCACCTTCCAGCAGATGTGGATCACCAAGCAGGAATACGACGAGGCAGGTCCTTCCATCGTCCACAGGAAGTGCTTCTAAACCAACAACAATCTCTCAGTCTCAGCCGTACATTTGTACTGTCTCTTTTACTGTATATACATGTAATGTTGTAATAAAAACAGATAACTGATAACAAACAGCTGCGTATTGAGTTGTCACTTGCCTGTTTTGCATGATTGAATCAACACAAAATGATGCAAAAAAAAAAAAATGATGCAAAAAAAATGCTACTACACACTTGATATGGTGCCACCACATTTAAATATTCACAGAAGGTGTTAAAAGAATGTTTCCTAAACTAAAAAAATGACTTCAATAATGCAAAACAAACAAAAAAAGTAGCATTATGGTCAAATAAATACAAAAAAATACTGCGTTTGCACATTTAACCTGATAAATATGCGCCGATATGCAGGTGTGTTGGGGGCGCGCGCAGGCGCCCTCTAGTGGCGCCCTTAAACTTACTTCCCATTAAGCATAGAATTAAAACAAGCGAAATAAAACATACTGTTTATTAAACATGAATCATGATCATCCTTGGGCGCCCCCTCAGCCACACGTTTAATTACTTAACCAGATTATTAGATTGAGTTGATGGTGAGCGTTCAGGCGTTAGGTCAGGCAAGTGCTCATCAATGGCGCGCGCTCTTCAAAAATGAAGCGTCTAAACCCTCGAGTGCACAGGGACGGAAAAAGAGAAAGGCAGACGATCAAAAGAAAGCCCCACTGTAAAAAATGAATCATGGGTCTTGTAATTTTCACTAAAAAAATTGAGGTGATAATTAAAAATAGTGTGTATATTTTCTTAAGAAAATTGTGGTTCAGTGTTTTATAGAAAATATTGAGAACATTTCACTAATAAAACCAAGAGATACATTTTCCTGATTTTTTTTAAGGAAATGTAAGCAATCTTGAGCCTTCAATCGAAGAACCAAATAAACTGATAAAATTAAGGAAAATAAGGTTACCTATTTATTTTAAGAGAATTAACTCAATTATGCAATTTTATTTAGAGACACCATTGTTAGTTCCCAGCATACTTTGCATATGGCTGGAAAGGGAGAGTTAATATTGAAATGAAGTGTTATTTTATGTGTTTTTGAGTGAAGGGAAACATCTGTTAATGTTTAATGTTCTGTTATGTTTGACATTTGGAAGATTTTCTTTCTGTTGAAGTTTTGACCGTTACCATTGTGCAGAAGAGTAGATCTTATGGTTAGGTTGTGGATAACTGCATGTATACCAATATTATAAAGCATATTGCTTTGGTCAATGAGCAATAACTTTGCTAATGCTAGTGCAGTAACAAGTTTGTTTCTGCTTGTGTACAGTCCATTAATTGTATAACGTAAGTCAAATAGAAACAGGTCATTTCCATTCCCTCTAATTTATACTCTTTTTTTAAAGTCAACTTAAAATTAATAAGCACATGTCTCTAAAAATATTGAATTTATTGTTTCGTAGAATAAATAATTTAGGAAATTTTACATGATTTATTCAGGTAGATTCAATTAAAGAAACCAAGCCAAAACTTCTCAAAAATATTATGTGTAATATTGTTACCATTATTTATTTAAGCAAATAGCACATAACTTTTTTCACAGTGTGTAAAAACGAATTAGTTCAGTTTACTTAATTAAATTGTGCAAACTTGTTGCCTTAATTCAATTAAGTAAGCTTTACTTTCATTAAGTATAATTTATTAACTTGCATTAAGTTGTTCTTACTTAAACCGTTTAAGTTTTGTCAACTTAATTCTATCTGGGATCTGAGGAAGTGTACTCCCAGAGTGCATTGTGGCGTGAATAAATTAATTGCTTCGTTTGACTATTTTTGGCTTTATTTTACTATTTGTCTTTTGTTAGTATAACCCCAATAATGACAGCAAGTAAAATAGTAAAGGTCGTATTAATAATAAAAAATAAAAAAATAAATAAAAAAAATCCTTGTTACCATTGTTGTGTTTTGCATGCTGAATGTTGAAGTGTGTCAAATGATATTGTGACAAACATAGAGGGATTATATCAACTCAATTAAAAGGTTATGCCATAAATATTAGCAAAAAAAATGTTAAAAGGTCATTATTTGACATGAAATATAGTTATGTTTTATATCATTAATGGACAAATATTACATACAAATATTACATTACATATATTACATATATATATATATATATATATATATATATATATATATATATATATATATATATATATATAATGTTCATCTTTTATTATTTAAGATAGGGATAGAGCTACAAGAACGTGTAGCCTATATATTAATTTTGTAGTGGTAAGTACAGTGTATCAATAATAGCACTTTAGTTTGTAGAGGGTATAGTTAATCCAGTTTATGGGTCATAATTTGCTTAAGTGTCTTTAGAGGTGCTTAAGAGAGTTTTTGCACAGTTTATGGAGTTAATATTTGGTAAATATCCTTGAACATTCTTTCTAGCATTTGTGTATGAACAATTTATTGCAGTTGATCCTTCAAGTCTTCATTTTCTTGATTAAGTGTTGGAGTGACTATAAAAGCATTTTTGTTTGTTCATCCATAGTTTGAGTCATAATTTGTTAAATATCCTCCAACGTTCTTTGTAGCATTTTTGTTTGTGCAATTTATTAGAGTGTATCATTTAAGTCATAATTAGCTTTTTAAGTCTTGGAGTAACTATAGGATTTTTCTTTGTATAGTTTTTATAAATTTGTGCCCAATTTTTTTCTGAATGGCATGTTCTGCATTTATTTTCCCCCGGTTTTTGTATTTTTTTCTTGAAAATCGTATTTGAATGTGTGGCAACTATAGTTGCCGGTGGGCAAATATGTTGTATGCAGCCCTTCAATGTCAAATATGAATAAGAGGAGAACATTAAGCATCTAAAACTCAATCTCGCCTAGGGCAACCAAAGAGCTAGAGCCGGCACTAGGTAAAATGATGCACTGTCGCTTTAAGACGCGAGCATCTGCTGAGCCATCAATCACGCGTGTCAGAGGGGCGGGGTCATCTGCGAGCCGTCACGTGACTAGCCCTCGTCCTATCAGAGTGCAGGAAACGCGAAATTTGAACGTGTTTTTCCGAGCTACCGTTGTGAAGACGGGAAATAAAGCGGACATTCGGTTTACATGGCGACGTTTAGACGGTTAAAAGCGGGTTGTGTTGTTTAATAACGCGATGTTTAGACGCAGCACAGCCGCGGAACGGAATATGAGCGGGGTTTGCTGAATCAGATCGGGTGATTTTTATTGAAATGTGTCAGAACTGCGAAGAAAAGTGAACTAACCATCAGAGATTGTGTTTTAAATACACACATAACGTATATTTCGAGTGTTTTAAACCCGAGAGCACCTTTTTAGTGAGTTTCCCCTCGTATTTCGAGTGGTTTTAACGGTTTTTAGGCGTCGTCATGAAGGTTCTGGAGAGGAATGTGGTTCGTCTGGCCGTTGTTCAGCATCTTCGGGCTGTTTATGGGATTAAAATTAAAAACTGGAATAAAAACAGAAACAAACAGACATCTGCGAACACGGTGAGTTCATAAAACATCTGCTTTTGTCATAAAAACGCTTGTTTTGTCGGTGTATGGGGAGCTTCCTATCGAGACCGGACGGGAATGCGATTATGGGAGGCAGTTCGTGCCAAAAGTAACTGAAACGATGACAAAAAGAGCGAATTGAAGAAAAAATTGCGTGCTTGCCATGTTTTATTTATTTTTATTTTATATATTTGCCTTAAATTTCCCTATAAAAATATTTTATTTATTTGCTCTATTTTCATTGTTGTTATTGTTGTTGTTTTATATTAAATTTGAAACAAAAAGCGAATTCGGAAAATAAAATGGGTTGCGTTAACCGTGTTTGTATATTGTATTTTTGTGGGCTGAAATCCAACATGGTCGAATATTTAAATTCAGAATGTGATTCACTAAATGCTGTACATTTGTCCTGTTTATTATTAATAACCAGGGATATTCAAACAATAGCAGTAACGTTACCCAGAATGCTATTGCAGATCGCTAATTATTGAAATGGTCTGTAACCTTTGTGTGTTTATTATTATTATGATTATTTAAGCTCAATATTCAGTAGTTGAAATAGTTTTGTTTGATGTTTTTCTTCCTGGTTTCATCTGTTCAGAGACTCTATAAAGTCACTGGTTGATCAACTTCCTGTTCACTGTAATAAAGAGACGAAGATGGTATATTTAACACACGTGTTTACCTATATTTTAGTATCATTTATTTATTTGCCCTGCTGTTTCACTGTATACTATTTATTCTCCCTATAAAACGATAGTAAAATATACTTAAAAAAATGTTGCCCTGTATTTTATAATTTTATGTTTAGTATTTTTTTGCCCTGTATTTAATTTTAACAATATAAAGCTCAGTTGTGCAGCACTTTGTTTTGACAAAAAAACAATTTAGTTTAATTAAATTAAAAGATAAATTAAATTAATGTTTTGTCTTCATTTGATTACCAGAAAACACAGAATTTGTGGGAAATTTTATTTATTTTTTCATTTGCCCTGTTTCACTGTATATTATATTTATCATTTTATTTATTTACCTTTAAAACTATAGTAAAATATATTTATTGGCCCCTATATTTTCACTATTATTATTGTTTTATATTTAATGGTATTATTTTATATGCCCTATTTCCATATAAAATATATTTTTTGCTCTACATTTTAGCATTTTGTTTTAATTTTTGCCCTACATTTTATATTTAATTGTATTTTTTTAACTGTATTTTTATATTTAAATGTAGTATTTTTTGCTGTGTTTAATTTTAACAGTATAAAGCTCAGTTGTGCAGCACTGTGTTTCGACAAGAAAAGTTTAATCAAATTAAAAGATACATTTAAATTAATGTTTTGTCTTCATTTGATTACCAGAAAACACACAACACAGAATTTGAGAGAAATATTTTCATAGAAATGTATAAAATACTATATATTTTTTAATTTGCCCTGTTTCACTATATATTATATTGATTTTTATTTAATACTTTATTTATTTACCTTTAAAATGATAGTAAAATATTTTTGATTTGCCCCTATATTTTCTTTATACGATATTATTATTGTTTAATGGTATTATTTTATATATTTTTTGCCCTATTTCCATATACAATATAATTTTTGCCATGTTTTTTGCTCTACATTTTTTAATTTTTGCCCTACATTTTATATTTTTTTGCCCTGTATTTGTGTTTTAATGTTTGATCTATTTACCCTATGTTTATTTAGTTATTATTGTTATCCTGTTTTATTATGCAGTTTATTTGTTAATGTCTCACTCTTTCAGCTTTGTAGGATATGGAGTAATTATTACACACACCACTATATTTACATATATAGTTTTTGAAAGAATATCAGTGTTTCCTAAAGAATATCACCGGTGATGAAACGGTTGATGAATGTGTTGTTGCAGTAGCACATCTCTGGGCGTGTGTGTGTGTGTGTGTGTGTGTCCTGGTCTTATGAGAGTCATTAGGGCTGTTGATGTTCAAACACACACACACACACACACTTCTCTGTTCTCCGCCATTACCTGAACAGATCCTCATGTGTTCTCAGGTGCGTGTGTTTGGCGTGGCTCTGGAAGGGCTGCCCCTCTGCCATGTGCTGGACTACGCAGATGTGCCCTGGTGAGATGAACACACACACACACACACACACACACATCATCATCAGTAGCACCACACCCACAGCGATAGTTCACTCTAATGCGGTCGTTCCAAACCCGTTAGACTTTCGTTCCCCTTCAGAACACAAATGAAGATATTTATGAAGTCTGAGATTCATAAGACTAATCGTGCAAAAGTAACATTTGCTCCACCTCCACGAAATAAAGCAAAATATGAATGGCAAAACGTTGCCATTTGATCTAAATGTTGCCTGACGCGTTAGACGATTACATTACTTTATATTTAATTTAACTTTTTTTGCCTTATATTTTAGTATTTTGTTTTATTATTTTATTTGCCCGGTTTCACAATTTTACTATTTTATTTACATGTCCCTATAAAATGATAGTAAAGCATATTTTATTTATTTGCCCTATATTTAATTATTTTATTTGCCCTGTTTCATTTTATTATTTTATTTATTTGAGCCATACTTTATTATTTTACATTATTTTGTAGTAAAGTTTTGCATTGCATTTTCCTATTTTTTTAGTATTTTGTTTATTTGCCCTGTTTCACAAAATTATTATTTTATTTATTTGAGCCATACTTTATTATTTTACATTATTTTATATTAAAGTTTTGCCTTGTATTTTCCTATATTTTAGTATTTTTCTTAATTTACCCTGTTTCACAAAATTATTATTTTATTTATTTTAGCCATACTTTATTATTGTACATTATTTTATATTAACTTTTTGCCTTGTATTTTCCTATATTTTAGTATTTTTCTTATTTACCGTTTCACAAAATTCTTATTTATTTGAGCCATACTTTATTATTTTACTTTGTTTTATATTACATTTTGCCTTGTATTTTCCTATATATTAGTATTTTTTTAAATTTACCCTGTTTCACACAATTATTATTTTATTTATTTGCTTATTTCCATATAAAATTATAGTAAAATGTTTTATTTATTTTCCCGTGTATTTTTATTATTGTATATGTAAATGTATTATTATTATTTTGTGTTTTTCCCTATATTTGAGTATTTTATCTTTATTTAATTGCTCTATATTTCCCTATAAAATGATAGTGAATTGTTTTTTTTATTTGCCCTATATTTTTATAACATTATTATTGTTGTTGTTGAATATTTCATGTTTTTATTTGCCCTATTTGATAGTAAAATATTTTACTTATTTACCCTATATTTCATTATTGTAGTATTTGTAGAAACATTATCTGTTTCACTATATTGTATGTTTATGTAATATGTAGTAAATGTAGAGTTGATGTGTGTGGTTGTCTCTCAGCTTTATAGTAGATGCGTGTACGAGCCTCATGGAGCATTTGGACACCGAGGGCCTGTTCAGGAAATCAGGCTCTGTAGTGCGGGTCAAGAGCCTCAGGGTGAGTGTGTGAGTGAGTGTGTGTGTGTGTGTGTGTGTGTGTGTGTGTGTGTGTGTGTGATGATTTACAGCATCTGTCCTACTGTGACCCTGCAGGCCAAGCTGGACCAGGGTGAGGATGGTCTGCACTCTGCTCTCCCGCTGGACATCGCTGGGCTTCTGAAGCAGTTCTTCCGGGAGCTTCCCGAGCCGGTTCTGACCCCAGACCTGCACAGTGCTTTCCTGAAGGCCCAGGAGCTGCCCATGGAGGAGGAGAGGTCCTCGGCCACAGTCCTGCTGTCCTGCGTGCTGCCCGACCGGAACCTGAACACACTGCGCTACTTCTGCAGCTTCCTGAGGACCGTCTCTCAGCGGTGCGGCGCTTCTCTTATGCTAATCGATGTGTTCCTTTCAGGAGTGCTGTAGAGGCTCTTTTGTGTCTAAAGTGTGTGTTGCTTCTTCAGATGCTCTGAGAATAAGATGGACAGCAGTAATCTGTCCGTGATCTTTGCACCGAATCTCTTTCACTGTGGCGATGGCGCAGAGAAGATGAGCAGCAGCACCGAGAAGAGGCTGAAGCATCAGGCGGCGGCGGTTCAGTGCCTCATCGAGAACGCTCAACACCTGGGTATGTGTGCCGCTCACACCTGGGTCAGCTCACACCTGGGTCAGCTCACACCTGGGTCAGCTCACACCTATGTTAATAATGTCCTGACTCTTCCAAGCTTTATAATGGCAGTGAATGACTGTTTCTGTCCATAAGTGCATCTATCATCTTAAAAGTGCATCTGTCCGTCATAATAGTGCATCTATCATCTTAAAAGTGCATCTGTCCGTCATAATAGTGCATCTATCATCTTAAAAGTGCATCTGTCCGTCATAAAAGTGCATCTATCCGTCCGTCATAATAGTGCATCTGTCCGTCATAATAGTGCATCTGTCCGTCATAATAGTGCATCTGTCCGTCATAATAGTGCATCTATCCGTCATAATAGTGCATCTGTCCGTCATAATAGTGCATCTGTCCGTCATAATAGTGCATCTATCCGTCATAATAGTGCATCTGTCCGTCATAATAGTGCATCTGTCCGTCATAATAGTGCATCTGTCCGTCATAATAGTGCATCTATCCGTCATAATAGTGCATCTGTCCGTCATAATAGTGCATCTATCTGTCCGTCATAAGTGCATCTGTCCGTCATAAAAGTGCATCTATCCGTCCGTCATAAAAGTGCATCCGTCCGTCATAATAGTGCATCTGTCCGTCATAAAAGTGCATCTATCCGTCCGTCATAATAGTGCATCTGTCCGTCATAATAGTGCATCTATCCGTCCGTCATAATAGTGCATCTATCCGTCCGTCATAATAGTGCATCTGTCCGTCCGTCATAATAGTGCATCTGTCCGTCATAATAGTGCATCTGTCCATCCGTCATAATAGTGCATCTGTCCGTCCGTCATAATAGTGCATCTGTCGATCCGTCATAATAGTGCATCTGTCCGTCTGTCATAATAGTGCATCTGTCGATCCGTCATAATAGTGCATCTGTCCGTCCGTCATAATAGTGCATCTGTATCTGTCCGTCCGTCATAATAGTGCATCTGTCCGTCCGTCATAATAGTGCATCTGTCCGTCCGTCATAATAGTGCATCTGTCCGTCCGTCATAATAGTGCATCTGTCCGTCCGTCATAATAGTGCATCTGTCCGTCATAATAGTGCATCTGTCCGTCCGTCATAATAGTGCATCTGTCCGTCATAATAGTGCATCTGTCCGTCCGTCATAATAGTGCATCTGTCCGTCCGTCATAATAGTGCATCTGTCCGTCCGTCATAATAGTGCATCTGTCCGTCATAATAGTGCATCTGTCCGTCCGTCATAATAGTGCATCTGTCCGTCATAATAGTGCATCTGTCCGTCCGTCATAATAGTGCATCTGTCCGTCCGTCATAATAGTGCATCTGTCCGTCATAATAGTGCATCTATCCGTCCGTCATAATAGTGCATCTGTCCGTCCGTCATAATAGTGCATCTATCCGTCCGTCATAATAGTGCATCTGTCCGTCCGTCATAATAGTGCATCTGTCCGTCATAATAGTGCATCTGTCCATCCGTCATAATAGTGCATCTGTCCGTCCGTCATAATAGTGCATCTGTCGATCCGTCATAATAGTGCATCTGTCCGTCTGTCATAATAGTGCATCTGTCGATCCGTCATAATAGTGCATCTGTCCGTCCGTCATAATAGTGCATCTGTATCTGTCCGTCCGTCATAATAGTGCATCTGTCCGTCCGTCATAATAGTGCATCTGTCCGTCCGTCATAATAGTGCATCTGTCCGTCCGTCATAATAGTGCATCTGTCCGTCCGTCATAATAGTGCATCTGTCCGTCATAATAGTGCATCTGTCCGTCCGTCATAATAGTGCATCTGTCCGTCATAATAGTGCATCTGTCCGTCCGTCATAATAGTGCATCTGTCCGTCCGTCATAATAGTGCATCTGTCCGTCCGTCATAATAGTGCATCTGTCCGTCATAATAGTGCATCTGTCCGTCCGTCATAATAGTGCATCTGTCCGTCATAATAGTGCATCTGTCCGTCCGTCATAATAGTGCATCTGTCCGTCCGTCATAATAGTGCATCTGTCCGTCATAATAGTGCATCTATCCGTCCGTCATAATAGTGCATCTGTCCGTCCGTCATAATAGTGCATCTGTCCGTCATAATAGTGCATCTGTCCATCCGTCATAATAGTGCATCTGTCCGTCCGTCATAATAGTGCATCTGTCCGTCCGTCATAATAGTGCATCTGTCCGTCCGTCATAGGTCATCTATCCGTCCGTCATAATAGTGTAGTGCATCTATCCGTCATAATAGTGCATCTGTCCGTCATAGGTCATCTGTCCGTCAGTCATAATAGTGCATCTATCCGTCCGCCATAATAGTGCATCTGTCTGTCCGTCATAATAGTGCATCTATCCGTCCGCCATAATAGTGCATCTATCCGTCCGTCATAATAGTGCATCTGTCTGTCCGTCATAGGTCATCTATCCGTCCGTCATAATAGTGCATCTATCCGTCCGTCATAATAGTGCATCTATCCGTCATAATAGTGCATCTGTCCGTCATAGGTCATCTGTCCGTCAGTCATAATAGTGCATCTATCCGTCCGTCATAATAGTGCATCTATCCGTCATAATAGTGCATCTGTCCGTCATAGGTCATCTGTCCGTCAGTCATAATAGTGCATCTATCCGTCCGCCATAATAGTGTATCTGTCCGTCATAGGTCATCTGTCCGTCCGTCATAATAGTGCATCTATCCGTCCGCCATAATAGTGCATCTGTCCGTCATAGGTCATCTGTCTGTCCGTCATAATAGTGCATCTATCCGTCCGTCCGTCATAATAGTGCATCTATCCGTCCGTCATAATAGTGCATCTGTCCGTCCGTCATAATAGTGCATCTGTCCGTCATAATAGTGCATCTGTCCATCCGTCATAATAGTGCATCTGTCCGTCCGTCATAATAGTGCATCTGTCCGTCACAATAGTGCATCTGTCTGTCCGTCATAATAGTGCATCTGTCCGTCATAATAGTGCATCTGTCCGTCCGTCATAATAGTGCATCTGTCCGTCATAATAGTGCATCTGTCCATCCGTCATAATAGTGCATCTGTCCGTCATAATAGTGCATCTGTCCGTCATAATAGTGCATCTGTCCGTCATAATAGTGCATCTATCCGTCATAATAGTGCATCTGTCCGTCATAATAGTGCATCTGTCCGTCATAATAGTGCATCTATCCGTCATAATAGTGCATCTGTCCGTCATAGGTCATCTGTCCGTCTGTCATAATAGTGCATCTGTCCGTCATAGGTCATCTGTCTGTCCGTCATAATAGTGCATCTATCCGTCCGCCATAATAGTGCATCTGTCCGTCATAGGTCATCTGTCTGTCCGTCATAATAGTGCATCTATCCGTCCGTCATAATAGTGCATCTGTCTGTCCGTCATAATAGTGCATCTGTCCGTCCGTCATAATAGTGCATCTGTCCGTCCGTCATAATAGTGCATCTGTCCGTCCGTCATAATAGTGCATCTGTCCGTCCGTCATAATAGTGCATCTGTCCGTCCGTCATAATAGTGCATCTATCCGTCCGCCATAATAGTGTATCTGTCCGTCATAGGTCATCTGTCTGTCCGTCATAATAGTGCATCTATCCGTCCGCCATAATAGTGCATCTGTCCGTCATAGGTCATCTGTCTGTCCGTCATAATAGTGCATCTGTCCGTCATAGGTCATCTATCCGTCCGTCATAATAGTGCATCTGTCCGTCCGTCATAATAGTGCATCTGTCCGTCCGTCATAATAGTGCATCTGTCCATCATAGGTCATCTGTCTGTCCGTCATAATAGTGCATCTATCCGTCCGTCATAATAGTGCATCTATCCGTCCGTCATAATAGTGCATCTGTCCGTCATAATAGTGCATCTGTCCGTCCGTCATAATAGTGCATCTGTCCGTCCGTCATAATAGTGCATCTGTCCGTCATAATAGTGCATCTGTCCGTCCGTCATAATAGTGCATCTGTCCGTCCGTCATAATAGTGCATCTGTCCGTCATAATAGTGCATCTGTCCGTCCGTCATAATAGTGCATCTGTCCGTCCGTCATAATAGTGCATCTGTCCGTCATAAGTGCATCTATCCGTCCGTCATAATAGTGCATCTGTCCGTCATAATAGTGCATCTATCCGTCCGTCATAATAGTGCATCTATCCGTCCGTCATAATAGTGCATCTGTCCGTCCGTCATAATAGTGCATCTGTCCGTCATAATAGTGCATCTGTCCGTCCGTCATAATAGTGCATCTGTCCGTCATAGGTCATCTGTCTGTCCGTCATAATAGTGCATCTGTCCATCCGTCATAATAGTGCATTTGTCCGTCATAGGTCATCTGTCTGTCCGTCATAATAGTGCATCTGTCCGTCCGTCATAATAGTGCATCTGTCCGTCCGTCATAATAGTGCATCTGTCCATCATAATAGTGCATCTATCCGTCCGTCATAATAGTGCATCTGTCCGTCATAATAGTGCATCTATCCGTCCGTCATAATAGTGCATCTATCCGTCCGTCATAATAGTGCATCTGTCCGTCCGTCATAATAGTGCATCTGTCCGTCATAATAGTGCATCTATCCGTCCGTCATAATAGTGCATCTGTCCGTCCGTCATAATAGTGCATCTGTCCGTCATAATAGTGCATCTGTCCGTCATAATAGTGCATCTGTCCGTCATAATAGTGCATCTGTCCGTCCGTCATAATAGTGCATCTGTCCGTCCGTCATAATAGTGCATCTGTCCGTCATAATAGTGCATCTATCCATCCGTCATAATAGTGCATCTGTCCGTCATAATAGTGCATCTATCCGTCCGTCATAATAGTGCATCTATCCGTCCGTCATAATAGTGCATCTGTCCGTCATAATAGTGCATCTGTCCGTCCGTCATAATAGTGCATCTATCCGTCCGTCATAATAGTGCATCTGTCCGTCATAATAGTGCATCTATCCGTCCGTCATAATAGTGCATCTGTCCGTCATAATAGTGCATCTATCCGTCCGTCATAATAGTGCATCCGTCCGTCATAATAGTGCATCTATCCGTCCGTCATAATAGTGCATCTGTCCGTCATAATAGTGCATCTATCCGTCCGTCATAATAGTGCATCTGTCCGTCATAATAGTGCATCTGTCCGTCATAATAGTGCATCTATCCGTCCGTCATAATAGTGCATCTATCCGTCCGTCATAATAGTGCATCTGTCCGTCATAATAGTGCATCTATCCGTCCGTCATAATAGTGCATCTGTCCGTCATAGGTCATCTGTCTGTCCGTCATAATAGTGCATCTGTCCATCCGTCATAATAGTGCATCTGTCCGTCATAGGTCATCTGTCTGTCCGTCATAATAGTGCATCTATCCGTCCGTCATAATAGTGCATCTGTCCGTCCGTCATAATAGTGCATCTGTCCATCATAGGTCATCTGTCCGTCCGTCATAATAGTGCATCTGTCCGTCATAATAGTGCATCTGTCTGTCCGTCATAATAGTGCATCTATCCGTCCGTCATAATAGTGCATCTGTCCGTCATAATAGTGCATCTGTCCGTCATAATAGTGCATCTATCCGTCATAACAGTGCATCTGTCCGTCATAATAGTGCATCTGTCCGTCATAATAGTGCATCTGTCCGTCATAATAGTGCATCTGTCCGTCATAATAGTGCATCTGTCCGTCATAATAGTGCATCTATCCGTCATAAAAGTGCATCTGATGCTGTTGTTCTCAGGGGTGGTTCCTCAGTTCCTGATGGAGAAGGTTCCGGCCATGCTGGGCTGTGATGCTGGTGTGGTGTTTTCTCCTGCTTCTGTGTCTCTAGAGGAGAGTCACGCTCACTCAGACCTGAAGAAGAGCAACAGACGCAGTTTAGGAGGTAAGAACCACGTCTGAAGTCATAACGTGGCCTCATGCCATCGGCTCATCACATGACTGGTGGATATGGCTAATGATTTGAAGTAGGGGTGTGCGATGTTTTAACGATGTGTGATCTGAGGTTATCGAGAGCGTATCCCACAAACACACACCTAGAGAGCGCATGCATACACCTATGTTTGTGGTTAGACTAGTTTCACTGCATGATTTACTCTTAAAATGTATTTATAATGCATTAATATTCAAGATAAAGGGCAAAATACCTCTTATTTATTGCATTTAATGTAGTTGATCAATATCACATAGTAATTTTTCTTCAAATGACAAATGTGATATTGATTTTATACAAGTAGTTAATATTAACTGACTTAGATTTTAGCCTTTATCCATTTCGCCAACGAAAATAGTTTGAAACAGTCACAGGAGTGTCTCTGAGCAACACACAAATTCATCACTGAATGAACGAATCGCTTGAATGAATGATTCAGTGACTCACTCATTAAGAGAGTCAAATGCTTTGTTACTGAATGAATCTGCTGTTTCAATGAATCAGTTAATAAATGATACAATGACTCATTAGGACAGTCAAATGCTTCATTCCTGAATGATTCAGCCGTTTCAATGAATCAGTTAATAAATGATTCAATGACTCACTCATTAGGACAGTCAAATGCTTCGTTCCTGAATGAATCAGCCGTTTCAATGAATCAGTTAATAAATGATTCAATGACTCACTCATTAGGACAGTCAAATGCTTCATTCCTGAATGAATCAGCCGTTTCAATGAATCGGTTAATAAATTATTCAGTGACTCACTCATTAAGACCGTCAGATGCTTAATTCCTGAATGAATCGGTTAATAAATTATTCAGTGACTCACTCATTAAGACCGTCAGATGCTTCACTCCTGAATGAATCGGTTAATAAATTATTCAGTGACTCACTCATTAAGACCGTCAGATGCTTAATTCCTGAATGTATCGGTTAATAAATGATTCAGTGACCCACTCATTAAGACCGTCAGATGCTTAATTCCTGAATGAATCGGTTACTAAATTATTCAGTGACTCACTCATTAAGACCGTCAGATGCTTCATTCCTGAATGAATCGGTTAATAAATGATTCAGTGACTCACTCATTAAGACCGTCAGATGCTTCATTCCTGAATGAATCGGTTAATAAATGATTCAGTGACTCACTCATTAAGACCGTCAGATGCTTCATTCCTGAATGAATCGGTTAATAAATGATTCAGTGACTCTTATTAAGACCGTCAAATGCTTAATTCCTGAATGAATCGGTTAATAAATGATTCAGTGACTCACTCATTAAGACCGTCAGATGTTTCATTCCTGAATGAATCAGCCGTTTCAATGAATCGGTTAATAAATGATTCAGTGACTCCCTCATTAAGACCGTCAGATGCTTCATTTCTGAATGAATGATTCAATGCCTCACTATCTTTTAACACACCTTCTGATGTTCATTCATGTTTATTTTGCGTTGTAACTGGTATTAAGGCGGAAGAGAAGATCAGGTCATGTGACGCTTCTCTTGAGCTGCGGCCCAGCACCAAAAATTGAATTTCGTAATAAAACAGACGTAATTTAAAATCTGTTGCAGCGTTTCATATCAAAAGTAACAGCACAGATTATTGAGATTTATTGGATGGCAGGCGTTCATTCATCAACCGAGAACAGGATAGACTAATCCAACTCCTGGGATTTAAGAATCTATATCGGTTTTTAAAAAAAACGCTTTGTTCCTGAATGAATCCGCAGTTTCAATTAATCGGTTAATAAATGATTCAGTGACTCACTCATTAAGACCGTCAGATGCTTCGTTCCTGAATGAATAGGTTAATAAATGATTCAGTGACTCACTCATTAAGACCGTCAGATGCTTCGTTCCTGAATGAATAGGTTAGTAAATGATTCAGTGACTCACTCATTAAGACCGTCAGATGCTTCGTTCCTGAATGAATAGGTTAATAAATGATTCAGTGACTCACTCATTAAGACCGTCAGATGCTTCGTTCCTGAATGAATCGGTTAATAAATGATTCAGTGACTCACTCATTAAGACCGTCAGATGCTTCATTCCTGAATTAATCGGTTAATAAATGATTCAGTGACTCACTCATTAAGACCGTCAGATGCTTCGTTCCTGAATGAATAGGTTAATAAATGATTCAGTGACTCACTCATTAAGACCGTCAGATGCTTCGTTCCTGAATGAATCGGTTAATAAATGATTCAGTGACTCACTCATTAAGACCGTCAGATGCTTCGTTCCTGAATGAATCGGTTAATAAACGATTCAGTGACTCACTCATTAAGACCGTCAGATGCTTCATTCCTGAATTAATCGGTTAATAAATGATTCAGTGACTCACTCATTAAGACCGTCAGATGCTTCGTTCCTGAATGAATAGGTTAATAAATGATTCAGTGACTCACTCATTAAGACCGTCAGATGCTTCGTTCCTGAATGAATCGGTTAATAAATGATTCAGTGACTCACTCATTAAGACCGTCAGATGCTTCGTTCCTGAATGAATCGGTTAATAAATGATTCAGTGACTCACTCATTAAGACCGTCAGATGCTTCATTCCTGAATTAATCGGTTAATAAATGATTCAGTGACTCACTCATTAAGACCGTCAGATGCTTCGTTCCTGAATGAATAGGTTAATAAATGATTCAGTGACCCACTCATTAAGACCGTCAGATGCTTCGTTCCTGAATGAATAGGTTAATAAATGATTCAGTGACTCACTCATTAAGACCGTCAGATGCTTCGTTCCTGAATGAATCGGTTAATAAATGATTCAGTGACTCACTCATTAAGACCGTCAGATGCTTCGTTCCTGAATGAATCGGTTAATAAATGATTCAGTGACTCACTCATTAAGACCGTCAGATGCTTCGTTCCTGAATGAATAGGTTAATAAATGATTCAGTGACTCACTCATTAAGACCGTCAGATGCTTCGTTCCTGAATGAATCGGTTAATAAATGATTCAGTGACTCACTCATTAAGACCGTCAGATGCTTCATTCCTGAATTAATCGGTTAATAAATGATTCAGTGACTCACTCATTAAGACCGTCAGATGCTTCGTTCCTGAATGAATCGGTTAATAAATGATTCAGTGACTCACTCATTAAGACCGTCAGATGCTTCGTTCCTGAATGAATCGGTTAATAAATGATTCAGTGACTCACTCATTAAGACCGTCAGATGCTTCATTCCTGAATGAATCAGACGTTTCAATGAATCGGTTAATAAATGATCCAGTGACTCCCTCATTAAGACCGTCAGATGCTTCATTCCTGAATGAATCGGTTAATAAATGATTCAGTGACTCACTCATTAAGACCGTCAGATGCTTCACTCCTGAATGAATCGGTTAATAAATGATTCAGTGACTCACTCATTAAGACCGTCAAATGCTTCATTCCTGAATGAATCGGTTAATAAATGATTCAGTGACTCTCTTATTAAGACCGTCAAATGCTTCATTCCTGAATGAATCGGTTAATAAATGATTTAGTGACTCACTCATTAAGACCGTCAGATGCTTCATTCCTGAATGAATCGGTTAATAAATGATTCAGTGACTCACTCATTAAGACTGTCAGATGCTTCATTCCTGAATGAATCGGTTAATAAATGATTCAGTGACTCACTCATTAAGACTGTCAGATGCTTCATTCCTGAATGAATCGATTAATAAATGATTCAGTGACTCACTCATTAAGACCGTCAGATGCTTCATTCCTGAATGAATCGGTTAATAAATGATTCAGTGACTCACTCATTAAGACCGTCAGATGCTTCATTCCTGAATGAATCGGTTAATAAATGATTCAGTGACTCACTCATTAAGACCGTCAGATGCTTCACTCCTGAATGAATCGGTTAATAAATGATTCAGTGACTCACTCATTAAGACCGTCAGATGCTTCACTCCTGAATGAATCGGTTAATAAATGATTCAGTGACTCACTCATTAAGACCGTCAGATGCTTCATTCCTGAATGAATCGGTTAATAAATGATTCAATGACTCACTCATTAGGACAGTCAAATGCTTCGTTCCTGAATGAATCAGCCGTTTCAATGAATCAGTTAATAAATGATTCAATGACTCACTCATTAGGACAGTCAAATGCTTCATTCCTGAATGAATCAGCCGTTTCAATGAATCGGTTAATAAATTATTCAGTGACTCACTCATTAAGACCGTCAGATGCTTAATTCCTGAATGTATCGGTTAATAAATGATTCAGTGACTCACTCATTAAGACCGTCAGATGCTTAATTCCTGAATGAATCGGTTAATAAATGATTCAGTGACTCACTCATTAAGACCGTCAGATGCTTCATTCCTGAATGAATCGGTTAATAAATGATTCAGTGACTCACTCATTAAGACTGTCAGATGCTTCATTCCTGAATGAATCGGTTAATAAATGATTCAGTGACTCACTCATTAAGACCGTCAGATGCTTCATTCCTGAATGAATCGGTTAATAAATGATTCAATGACTCACTCATTAAGACTGTCAGATGCTTCATTCCTGAATGAATCGGTTAATAAATGATTCAGTGACTCACTCATTAAGACTGTCAGATGCTTCATTCCTGAATGAATCGGTTAATAAATGATTCAGTGACTCACTCATTAAGACCGTCAGATGCTTCATTCCTGAATGAATCGGTTAATAAATGATTCAGTGACTCACTCATTAAGACCGTCAGATGCTTCATTTCTGAATGAATGATTCAATGACTCACTATCTTTTAACACACCTTCTGATGTTCATTCATGTTTATTTTGCGTTGTAACTGGTATTAAGGCGGAAGAGAAGATCAGGTCATGTGACGCTTCTCTTGAGCAGCGCCAAAACTGTATTTGTTTTTGAATTTCGTAATAAAACGGACGTAATTTAAAATCTGTTGCAGCGTTTCATATCAAAAGTAACAGCACAGATTATTGAGATTTATTGGATGGGAGGCGTTCATTCATCAACCGAGAACAGGATAGACTAATCTAACTCCTGGGATTTAAGAATCTATATCGGGTTAAACATTTTTTTGAATTGATTAAAATCCAATATTTTCTACCCAGCCCTAATGACGACTATCAAAGCTGTAGCAGTCTCAGTCCCACAAGCATGGGTTAAATCCCAGAGGATATGATATGCAGATGTGTGTGTGTGTTTTGTGTTCCAGATGTGGTAAATGGAGCTCTGAATAGGTTTAAAACTAGTAGAACCCCGACTAACACCCCTCAGTCTGATGGAGCAGGTGCGTAAAGATCAGCTGACCCGCAGGGCTTCTGCACGTCATGCATGTCCCTGAGCACACGCGTGTCCGCTTGAGATGGCTTTGAGCATGTAGATGGGGCTCCGCTTCTTCTTCAGGGTTCCCACTCGGCCTGGAAAACACATGGAAAATTAGAGAAAATGTAAAATGTCCTGGAAAATCTTGTTGCTGTCTGGGAAAATTCTTTAAAAAAAAAGTTATTTCTCTAGCCGAGTATAAAGAGTTTATCGCTGGCCCAAACAATTAGCGCTAGCTGCAGAAAGCACATGTTCAGGAAGCTGAGTTTGATGTAGTATTTTGAATAATGACGTTTAGTCTTGTTGCCGCTTGCAGCCGTTAGCTAATGCTAATGCTAATGCTATAACTGCTCAAATGTATGCAGTGAATGTTAACTCGTAAGCTGCTCCCTAATCACATCATTTTGATATATAGTCACATTTGTGTGTTATAAAGTCAGAATTGCAAGATATAGTCAGAATTGCGTGATATAAACTCGCAAGTCTTTTCTTCACAATTGACTTTTTTGCGCAGTTGCGAGTTTATATCTTGCAATTCTGACTTCTTTTCTCCGAATTGTGAGATCTAAACTGCAATTGCAAGTTATAAAGTTCAATTCTGAGGAAAAAAGAATTGCGACAATTTTCGCGTATGTATCACAAATATGTAAACTCGCAATTGCGAGAGTCAGAATAGCGAGATAAAAAGTCACAATTACCTTTTCTTTCTATTCTGTGGTGTAAACAAGCTTCCATAGTCATAATGTATGATTACGAGCTCATATTGAGAAATGCTGGATTGTTTAGTAATGGCGATAAACTGGACGGCTTTTAAAGACTTAGAAAGCAATATTTGGCATGAGCCTTGTCTTTTATTCCTGCCGTAAAGTACTGGAAAATGGCTGCTGTAAAAGAGTGGGAACCCTGAGCTTGTGTTCAGTGTGGCACAGATGTGTGTGTCTTTCAACACTTGTGAGATTATATGTTGCCTCTGCTTCTGTTTAAAGGGACGGTTCACCTAAAACATGTAAATCCGGTCATTAATTCCTCATGTCGTTCAAACCCGTCGTTCATCTTCACACACACACATTAAGATATTTCTGAGATCTCTTGACTAGGGATGAAACGATTACCGGTTTCTCGATCAACCACGATAAAATTTAGTGACAGTTAGTAATATTGTTTAAAATGTAATTATCATTAAAACCGCGTGTGATTATCACGATTTTGAAAACCTGAGGGAAACTTAATCTAAGATGGTCATCCTGTCTGCAGAACATGCCAGAAGAAAGTCTCTGTAATCGGGGAAACACTTCAAAACTACGAACACAAGGCAAGTGGATTTGACCTCAATACCAAAACTACGTCTGGGAAATAACGTGAAGCGAACGAACAAATTCAGTCAAGACTAGGGCGACATTTTAAGGGATAATAATCAGGGCTTGACATTAACAACCGCCATTTGCGGGTGTAACGATATTTCCGCTGTACACTAGTCACTTTTTTGGCGGTTGAACTTATTATAGTCTTCTCTAAAGCCGTCTGTTATAATCGCGTTGCGCATTATAACCACTCACGCGTGTTTCTATTGAGTTTATGAATGCAATGTCTCATAATCAGAGGCGTTCAGATTATCCAGAACTATGTTCAGAGCACGCTCGACTGAAATATACACTCAAAACGTGCGATGTACGCAGGAGATTCACTCATCATACAGAGATTGACTGTTTTTATTCTATTTCCGCAGCGAAAATAGTTTCAAACAACCACAGCGCATCTGATGTGACTGGCGAATTTAGGGACCGTCTCTAAAGTTACACACAACATTAGTAACGTTATACGCATTTCTGACTTCACTAGCATTTGAAGAGAATGACAGTCATAAAACTGACTGTAAAGTGATCATCTAGGTGTCCGGTATGATGCACACCTTTTTATATTTAATAAAGTAAACAGTCAAATCATGAAAATATGGATATGCATGTAAAAATATGGATTTAAATGCGTCATAGCTGAGAACACTGAGAATATATTTATAGAGATAATATTATAGATTATATTTACACCAAATTATTATTGTGTTGCTATTGACGACGGCCATTAAAAGGAAGCAAATCCCACAGAATAGAATCTAGCTTAAAAAAGTGCAAAGAGCTGCTTTGTTTATTTGTTGCTTGTTGTTTTTCAAATATAAAAAGTGCGTGCATCTGTTCTTTTTGAACACTTTCATCTCATTTGAACAAAACCGTGATAATATTGATAACCGTGATTATTTTGGTCACTATAGTCGTGATGTGAAATTTCCACACCGTTTCATCCCGATCTCTGACCCCTCCATAGACAGCAACGGAATCAATAACGGTACTCAAAACTAATTGTGTCCATCCTTAAATGAGTGGAATTAACAGGATTTACATTTTAGGGTGAAATGTCCCTTTAAAGGGTTAGTTCAGCCATAAATGTAAATTGTGTCATTAATGACTGAGCCTCATGTGGTTGGACACCCGTCAGACCTCCGTTCATCTTCAGACACAAATGAAGATATTTTAGTGTAAATCTGATGCTCTGAAAGGCCTCCATTGGCTCAACTTTACACTCTCAAGACCCTTAAAAGACACTAAAGACTAAAGTTACAAAGTCCATCTCACTACAGCGGCTCTACAATAACTTTATGAAGACGAGAATAGTTTTTGTGCGCAAAAAAAACCCTAAATAACGACTTATATAGAGATGACGATTTCAAAACACGGCCTCATGAAGCTTCGAAGCGTTATGAATCAGTGAGTCGATTCAGCAGTTTGAAGCGTTATGAATCAGTGAGTCGATTCAGCAGTTTGAAGCGTTATGAATCAGTGAGTCGATTCAGCGGTTTGAAGCGTTATGAATCAGGGAGTCGATTCAGCAGTTTGAAGCGTTATGAATCAGTGAGTCGATTCAGCGGTTTGAAGCGTTATGAATCAGTGAGTCGATTCAGCGGTTTGAAGCGTTATGAATCAGTGAGTCGATTCAGCAGTTTGAAGCGTTATGAATCAGTGAGTCGATTCAGCGGTTTGAAGCGTTATGAATCAGGGAGTCGATTCAGCAGTTTGAAGCGTTATGAATCAGTGAGTCGATTCAGCGGTTTGAAGCGTTATGAATCAGTGAGTCGATTCAGCGGTTTGAAGCGTTATGAATCAGTGAGTCGATTCAGCAGTTTGAAGCGTTATGAATCAGTGAGTAAATTCAGCAGTTTGAAGCGTTATGAATCAGTGAGTCGATTCAGCAGTTTGAAGCGTTATGAATCAGTGAGTCGATTCAGCAGTTTGAAGCGTTATGAATCAGTGAGTCGATTCAGCAGTTTGAAGCGTTATGAATCAGTGAGTCGATTCAGCAGTTTGGATCGCCAAATTTCAGCAGTTTGACACGCAATCCGAATCATGATTTGAGTCACTGATTCATAACGCTTCGAAGCTTCATGAGGCCGTGTTTTGAAATCGTCATCACTATATAAGTCGTTATTTAAGGTTTTTCTGCGCACAAACTATTCTCGTCTTCATAAAGTTATTGTAGAGCCGCTGTAGTGAGATGGACTTTGTAACTTTAGTCTTTAGTGTCTTTCAAGGGTCTTGAGAGTGTAAAGTTGAGCCAATGGAGGCCTTTCAGAGCATCAGCTTTACACTAAAATATCTTCATTTGTGTCTGAAGATGAACGGAGGTCTGACGGGTGTCCAACCACATGAGGCTCAGTCATTAATCACACAATTTACATTTTTGGGTGAACTAACCCTTTAAGTGCCTAAAGATTCCCACCCTCTATAGATGGCAACGGAATCAATTACAGTACACAAAACTAATTGTGTCCATCCTTAAATGAATGGAATTAACAGGATTTACATTTTCGGGTGAACTGTCCCTTTAAAAGAGTTCGCTTGCGCAGAGCTTTGCTTGTCATTCTGTCGGCTCTTATGGAAGATTAATGTGACATTTCCTTCAGTTTTCTCCATGGCCACTCCTGTCATCATGACGCCCAACTCCAAGCGCAAACTGCCCCATGAGTCGGCTCATACCCACGGCTTCTCCCACAAGAAGCGCCGGTCCATCAAGAAGAACCTGGGCCTGGAGCTGCTCCCGAGCGCTCTGTTCGGCGGCTCATCCACGCCGGGCTCAGGTGAGCATCAGCCGATCTCCAGCCTGGGGTTCTGTGCAGTGCTGGGGAAAGTTACTTTGAAAACTAATGCATTACAATATTGCGTTACTACCTTAAAAAGTAACTAATTGAGTTACTTAGTTACTTTTTAAGAAAAGTAATGCGTTACATTACTTTTGCGTTACTTTTTCTCACCTGGGCTGGGCTTGTTTTTGTTTGTTTTGTTTTTCATAACAAAAAAGTAATATTTTTGTGCAACGGTAAAGATATCTTCATACCAAAATTGAAATAATAAGGTAGAAATGCAGATTCCCTCATGAACACTAGAGGGCGCAGCTCTGGATAATGGAGAAGAGGACGCAGGAGAAAAAAGTTTTACCAATAAAAACTAAAAATCTAGTCATTTTCATCATCAAAGGTCAGCAGCAAGACATTGGTCAATTAAATATAAAGGTAGATTATGCATAAAAATAGTTGTTTTATTTAACATTTAATTATTGGAGGTTTGCATAGTATTCTGATTTTATTCATTTTGAGGAGGACAGAATCTTTATTGTGCAAGTGAGATTAATAAATGCTCACATTTAGTCTAGAACTACAATAACCATCATGTTCACACACACACACACACACACACACACACACACACACACACACACACACACACACACACCTCTGCACTAACTCTCAACATGAGCTGTCAGTCAAATTAATGTGGAAAAGTAACTCAGATATTGTTGTAAATTTGAAAAGTAATGTGTTACTTTACTAGTTATATATACTATATCTATAATGAAACTATAACGATAACAATAACTACTGAAACTACAATGATAACTATAGCGATAACTAACAATAACTATAACAAAACTACAATAACTATAGTTATAACCAGTGTTGGGGAAAGTTACTTTGAAAAGTAATGCATTACAATATTGCGTTACTCCCTTAAAAAGTAACTAATTGAGTTACTTAGTTACTTTTTAAGAAAAGTAATTTTCTTTTACGTTACTTTTTCTGGGCTGGGCTTGTTTTTGTTTTTCATAACAAAAAAGTTATATTTTTGTGCAACGGTAAAGCCTTTTCATACCAAAATGTAAATAATGCGCCTCAGGCTGAGGTAAAAATGCAGATTCCCTCATGAACACTAGAGGGCGCAGCTCTGGATAATGGAGGAAGAGGACGCAGGAGAAAAAAGTTTTACCAATAAAAACTAAAAATCTAATAATTTTCATCATCAAAGGTCAGCAGCAAGACATTGGTCAATTAAATATAAAGGTAGATTATGCATAAAAATAGTGGTTTTATTTAACATTTAATTATTGGAGGTTTGTATAGTATTCTGATTTTATTCATTTTGAGGAGGACAGAATCTTTATTGTGCAAGTGAGATAAATAAATGCTCACATTTAGTCTAGAACTACAATAACCATGTTCACACACACACACACACACACACACACACACACACACACACACACACACCTCTGCACTAACTCTCAACATGAGCTGTCAGTCAAATTAATGTGAAAAAGTAACTCAGATATTTTGTTTTAAATTTTAAAAGTAATGCGTTACTTTACTAGTTACTTGGAAAAAGTAATATTATGTAACTCAAGTTACTTGTAATGCGTTTCCCCCAACACTGGTGTGTGTGTGTGTGTGTGTGTGTGTGTGTGTGTGTGTGTGTGTGTGTGTGTGTGTTCAGCTCACAGTGCAGCGGGAGCTCTGGACTCGTCTCACAGTGGGTTATGGGCGTCTGTGGGCAGGAACTCTCGTCTGTCCTGCAGTTCTGCTCGGAGGAAGAGCAGGCGACTGAGAGACCGCAGTGTGAGCAGGTACCATCATCATCATCATCATCCTCATATTCTGAATATTAAAGTGCGGTCGCATTAGCAGGCAAAATGTCTGTTCATGTGACGTCGCACCCTTATAGGAACGCCCATCTGGAGGGCAAAACAAGGCCTTTCGGTTCGTTTTTTTATTTAATTTAAATAACCGAGAACCACGACATCCCTATTAAAAAGGGGTGCAGACCTGCCAACATGTACGCATTTTTCGTACTCGGCACGCAGTTTGACCCTTTGGTACGCTTGTACGACTCGCTGCTCTCTATGTACGCATTTTGTTGCATCTCGCATTTCGCCGGTTTCAGTGCAATCGATGATGTTGATTCTGCTGCTGAGCCACAGCGTGAAAGTGGAGTGAAAAGCTTTCGGCCAATCAGAGCGCTTCATTACCTCCGCTTACATGCCCGCCCCTCCTAGACAAATGCTTCGAGTCCGCGCCGCGCGCGTTCGTTTCATTTCAGTGCCTCAAGCAAGCTGGGCAGGCCGGATAACTGCAGGCGTGCATGCCATGGCTGAACCGCCTCACAGAGATGCGCTGCTGGCGGTTACAGCCGCGGATGACTTGACGAAAAATTATATTTTAAATAAATTTGGGCGAGTGGCGGTTGAACCAATCAAATGGAAAAAAAATATATGCATTCTTAAATATTGTTACAGTGCACTAAGCAAACCTGCAAGCTATGAGCCCAGCTGTCAGTATGGAGGCCTAGGCTAAGTTACTTCTCGTAGATATTTTAACCCTTAATCGGCCCTTGCGGTCCAGCTTACCCCACTGGACTTTTCCTCCATTTTTTAAAAGTGTTCCCTTCATCTCAGGGCCATGAGACTCTGTGACTTTTCCTAAATAATCTAAACATGCACAACAAATCTGGGCTTGATTTGGTTGTTCTAAAGGTGTGTAAAAATTTTTTTACCGTTTAAGTCCCTCGGGGTCAGATTGACCCCACATTGAAAATGAATGGGAAAGTGTAAAAAAAAAAAAAAATTCACTTTCTTTGTCAAATTTTTTTTACTAAATCCAGTATAAATCTGAAAATTTCCACATTTATATCAAGGTCTGGTCCTAGAGCATAAACACAAAGTAGAATGAACTTTCTGTCTCATACACACACGCACACACACACACACACACACGTGTGTGACTGCAACAGCATTTTTATAGAAACTGGCAAATAAAATCAACAAAACTGGCATAAATCTGAAAGATTTTCATACATAAATGAAGTATTAATACTAGAGCACAAATGCAATATGGAACAAGCATGTTCACTCACACACACACACACACACACACACACAAACACAGGTGTCTGGAGCAATTTTTTTGTATTTTGGCAATGAATGGGAAAATGTAAAAAATGCTTTTTTCACTTTGTTTGTAAAAAAAAAATCAACTAAATCCAGTATAAATCTGAAAATTTCTACATTTATATCAAGATCTGGTCCTAGAGCATAAACACAAAGTGGAACAAACTTTCTGTCTCATACACACACACACACACACACACACACACACACAAACACACACATGTGTGTGACTGCAACATCATTTTTATAGAAACTGGCAAATAAAATCAACAAAACTGGCATAAATCTGAAAAAATTCCATACATAAATGAAGGACAAATACTAGAGCACAAATGCAACATGGAACAATCATGAGAAAGAGAGGGAAAAGGGCAAATAAAAGAAAGACGAAAACTCTTGCATAACTTCCCTCTGGACCTCTAGTGGATAATGTGGTCATTGCACTCTCTCTCTCTCTCTCTCTCTCTCTCTCTCTCTCTCTCGCTCTCTCGCTCTCTCTCTCTCTCTCTCTCTCTCTCGCTCTCTCGCTCTCTCGCTCTCTCGCTCTCTCTCTCTCTCTCTCTCTCTCTCTCTCTCTCTCTCTCTCTCTCTCTCTCTCTTTAACTATAATTCCTAAAGTTTTTCCACAAACCTACAGATGGCGGTATTCTATCCCTAACACATAGAGCAATGTCCAAAAACTATTTATATTTATTTAAGATCATCATTCAAGTGATTTTTTCATAAAAAAATAATTTTTAATGAGCCAATTTATGACATAGTTCAGTATTTGTGCAGTAAATAGGTAAAAAACTACCAAATACCCACAAAAACACAGCATAAATGTATAGTTGAGTAGTAAATAAAAAAAATGATATATAGTTTTCCATGTAAAAAAAATTATATTTCCTTATGCAATCGCTCTGTAAATGTTTGGGGTCTATCTGAGCCCAAGGGACTCAAACGTAAACCCTGAGGGACGATTAAGGGTTAAAACAGCCAGTTATTGTAGTCTACCACGCGGGGAATAGGCATTTAAAACATAGATTATGGAGTGATATAAAAATGGCATCGGGCAATGGCAGCGCGAGATGTTCAGAAGAACGGAAGAGCTAAACTTCTACAAGCTCAATAACATCCAGAGCAAAAAAAAAGAAAATAGTCGAAAAACTTTGCCCATCGTTTATTAGCAGATGTGCAAGGCAAGCGGGCAAGTTTTGGGGTTGTTATGGATAATTAAAATGTGAACATGCACGTTGCACAGTTGTTCGGTTGACTTTCAGCGAATTTTAATGAATGAATAGAGTTGGCGTTTCTGTAATATCAAAGCTCCATAATTCGTTTATTGTATGATTTTGTTTGACCTGCTGGTATAAAATGAATTAACGTAACTGTTGCGTCGCGTCTTGCCACATTCAATGTAGAAAGCATTGCTTTCGTTTGAGGGAGCTTAACTCGCGTCAGTAGACAAAGTTACCTGATTGTGACAGATGGTCGAATTCACATGACGCATTATAAATTAGCATTATAGCCTATACCCTATAGTATCAAAAAGACCAAAGCCCTCTGATGCAGGGAAGATGGAAAATGGGGATAAAGACAGAGGTAAAGTGATGTAATGAAGGAACAGTTTATCAAATTGCATAGTATTAAGATACTAGTAAATGAATGGCAGTTATTTTTTACCTTAAACTTTATGCTAACAATTGTGCTGGGTTGTCCAGAGGCACCAGACAGTGTGACTTTACCTTAATCTTGTCAGATTTTTTTAAACGGATGGAATATCAGTTTTTTATTAATGTTTTTACTCTACAGTTGTGTTAAATTATATAAATTTGTATTTATTAATTAAAATTCATATTTAATTTGATTAAATATTAAATTACATGTACATAAATTAGTAATAATAGTCTATTTATATAATAGCAACATTTTATGTCAAATTCAAATAAAATATCTACTACTCAGTTTCATTCATAGTGAAAATATGAAATGTGCCATAGTTTAGTGGAAGATTGCTGCCATCTACTGGAAAACAAACACTGTTGCTAGTGAATACGGTAGTTTGTTATTAATCTTACTATTTGTGTTTAATCTGTCTTTGGTTCTATTTTTGTATGACGTTTAACCATCATCAGCCTTTTTTGTATATAATATCCTGAACACAATGATGGGTGTGCAGTAACTGTATAACATTTATCCGCTACTTGTATTTGGTTATGGGGTAACGTAATTGGTGAAAGTATATTGTGTATATTATGTATTTTAGTGTTAGGCATCTCATAGATGTACTCATAAAGTTTCTTCAAGGTTGGCATAACGATATATCGTTCAGCCCTACCGCATTCCTACACTTATAAAATGCAATTCAATGTGGAAGTAATCCAAGTATTCAGAAAACGTTACTTGGCGCTTGTAATAAACTGTTATCGTGTCAAGGCCTGTTCACACCGGGACGATTTTCGCACGCGTTTATCGCCGACGTTTAACGCCTCGGGACTAAACAATGGGCGCCAATGTGAGTGTTCACACCGACGCGCAAAACGCCAGGCGTAAAAGCGTCATTTTTAAAAAAAACGCCTCGGGTTCGTTTTTTTATTTTGACGCGGCGCGTAAAAAACTGTCCGACCAATGAGATCGGCGCTTTTGTTCACGTGCCTGGAGCTGCTGAAGTGACAGTAAAACACGACTTGGTGGCGCTCAAGCACAAAACGCTCTTGCCGAGCACACACTGATACGACGAAGAAGTAGTAAGTAGACAAAGAAGAAGATGAACTGCTAATGCTGCTTGCCAGTTAGCAAAAAGTGTGTGAATGGTTTTGTCCATATACATAATATGTCTATGGTTTTGGCAAGCACGTAAATACTGTCTCTCTTCTCCTTCTGTGTGACAAGCGAGTGTCAGAGGCTTAAAGTGCCGCAGCGCCATCTTGTGTACCGCGAGCGCATCGACTGAATGTGCACGTTCACTCGGCGCAGCGCCAGTGAAAATCGTTTGGGTGTGAACACTCAAGACGCGCCGAAAAACGGCACGAAAAACGCTGGCGATAAGCGCGCGCGATATTCGTCCCAGTGTTTACAGGCTAGACATGTGCCGGTAAACGGTAATACGATATACCGCAATAATGAACATGCACAATATTGTTATCGTGGGCACTTCAAAATACCGTGAATAATTATTTATTACGAATTATTCAGATTTTTAGAATGTATTTTAAGAATACTTTACCCATCAACCGTTTAAAATGAACAGAGCGTCAAAGAGGAACGCGCACTGATGTAAACAGACCGTTCATGAGCCGAGCACATGGCGGAAGGCGTGAAGACGCACTGAAGTGCACATTCACTTTCAGACAGCAGAGGGCGCTGACGGAACAGCAGAAATACAGCCGTTTCCCCAGTAACCACAATCCGGTGCTCGTCATCACATAACCTAATACTTAAAGACTTAAAGTCATTTTCAAACTTAATTTTTTTTTTTTTTTTTTTTATTACATGCCCTAGATATTGTTTGAATATGTTCTGACTGTTGTTCAATCACACACTTTACAATAAGGCTCCATTATTTAACATTAGTTCATTCATTAACAAACTGACAATGAAAAATACTTCTAAAGCATGTATTAATCTTAGTTAAATGTACATTTCAGCATTTAATAACACATTATTAAAATCAAAAGTTGTAACTGTATTATTTAATGGACCTGAGCTTACTCTAACTAACAGTTGCTTTTTTAAACTAACATTATCAAAGAAGAATAACTTCTGTAAAAATGTAGCTATTCGCTCTTTGTTAATTTTAATGCATTAACTGGCGAGACATTATTGTAAAGTGTTACCTATTGTTCTTTATAATTCTTTAGCACTTTAATCTGTTTCAAA
>NC_137106.1:2346909-2366909 GCF_949357685.1 Gobio gobio | reverse complement strand
AAGATTGCTGCCATCTACTGGAAAACAAACACTTTTGCTAGTTCTCAATGAATAGTTTGTGCATGAATGTTAGATGTAATTACTCTTGCTCTTTGTTTTTAGGCTGTAATGTGGCATAGGTGCAATTTTTGTACAGTTTTACTATCATCAGCCTTTAAAAAATAAAAAATAATAATATCATGAACATAATGACGGGGTAGAATGGACTGGACATCATATAAAACAACAACAATAAAAAAAAACATCAATGCATTACAAAAATAAAACAGTACGAGTGTTTCCACAACTTAGACTGATAACGTGTAGTGCTAAAATGCTTTTAATTTTTTTATACTGTTGTCTCAGAAGTCAACTTATGGCGTTTATGTGGTTTTTACATTCAGAAACATCATAATGAATAATAATAGGCTATTTTCTGCCTTGGTTTTGAGGCTCTCTGAGAAACACTCGGATTTGATGGGCGTGCCGAACTGAAGACTTGGAAGTAAATGCCCACGGCTAGGATTGGATAAGATTTGCATATTTAATGAGCTTCAGCTACCGTCTGTCCCAGGAGTCGTCTAGGGGAAATGCTCAGAGAACTCGCAAAATATTAAACAAACACTAAATCACACACATACACACTTGCGCGGACACACACACACACACACTCGCGCGGACACACACATAACGTTACAAGTCTCTCGTGTGACTGGATAGACACGTAGGCCTACACATAATCAATACACAATCGTACACATATCAAACGATCTGTAACAATGCAATACTAACACGTATAAAAGACATGTTTTACTCACATAAGTGTGCTGCACCATTCCTGTCGGGTCCAATATAGATGGAGCAGCGTTGTGTTTCAATCTCAATATGTCTGCAAATCCAGTGTCAACCTGTGCCTTGTTTTCAAACGATTCCGCGGAGAAATGAAGCGAACACACATACAGCGTCTTCCCCACGTGAGCTGGAACATTAGAAATAAAGTTCAACCACATATTCCTAATATTAGGATCCGAAGGAAGCTTATGCAGCGACTGTGTTCTTCCACAACCAGGAATAGCAATATGGTGATATCCTCGGCATGTTTATTGCTGCTGGCTAGCGCAATCCGACCAGCTCCATGAGTCGGTGGGCGGGGCTTCTGAATTACACCTGCTTATTATTCTGTAGAGGCGGAGTTTCTTCGTGCGACGGCGTAAGGATGAAGCTCAAGATCGTTTTTCTGGGTCTGGTGTCTATAAAAGCTTTTCTTTGACTAACAAAGTTTTCAGCTCTGAAACTTACAGGATATTCTTATATTTGCCATGACCTCTTATATATCAAAAGCTCAAGGGAAAGTTGATTTCTCAATTCATCACCCCTTTAACTAACGTTAACAAAGATGAACAAATACAGTAACAAATGTACTGTTAGTTCATGTTAGTTAATACATTAACTAATGACCATTATTCTAAAGTGTTACCAAAATTAAAACGGAATTTGGGAAAAAAATCGAATTAAATAATTTACAAAACAAACGTTTGACCGGTGTTTAAATTGTCCACGTTTGTTTCACAGGCGCCAAGTTCATCAGCAAGTCCGAGGATAACCTGTTGACCCCGCAGTGCGACTCAAGTGTGTGGAGCGGACACACTCCCGACATCATTCTGACCTTCCCATCAGACTCCATCTCCGAGACCCCCGTCTCCCGGTCTGAGCCCATGCTCGTGTCCAAACCTCCACCCGACATTCCCAAGATCCTCAGCGGCGCCGGGGACCCGTTCACCGGACCCACTCTACTGAAACCCACCAGTGACCACATCATCCAGCAGAACCGGGCCGACACCTCACACGAATCCGTGTCTGAGACGGATCCCAGCGAGACATCCGGGCCGGTGGATCTCACTCCGCTGTCGCCGCTCCACATAGACAGTGCCCTGTTTGACAGTGGACCGACCAGCCTCAATGGCTCGCTCAGGCTGGAGAGCGAAGGCACGAGTTTCCCGAAAGACGCCACATTGTGTTCTGAAGACTGCAGTCAGCTGATCGACGCGCTGGACATCCAAAGTCCTGTAGCTTTCACACACATCCAAGTCCAGTCCACTCCGTACAGAACGCAGAACACACCAAGCGAATCGCCATTGGTCAGCAAGCCTGAAAATCCCCAGGAGAGCGAAGCGCGCCGATTGAAAGTGGCCGAGCAGATTAAGCTCTTCAACATGATGACGCTGACCTCGCCCAAAGCCAAAGCGCTCCGATCGCCTCTGAGGTTCCAGCGCACGCCGGTCCGCCAGTCCGTCAGGCGGATCAACTCATTGGTCGGGAGCCGGAAGGACGTCCGGATGGGCTGGTGTGCGGCCACTCAGATGAAGAGTTTAGCTTTGCACTCGCTCCAGCGGCCCATGAATCCTCCGGTTCCTCCGAAGAAACCAGCCGCGCTCGGAGACCTCACCAATAAGACACCAGCCAATAAGACACCAGCCAATAAGACACCAGCCAATAAGAACGCCGCAAACGAACATCCCAAGTCATCGTCTGAAAGCGATATCAATCGCTACAGGGGTTCTCCCAGAAACCCGCTCGCGGAGGTGAAGCTGCTGTCAGCGCTGAAGCCCATTGATATATAAGAGTACGTCAGATGATCCTAACATGTATCCAGGGCTCTTAATTTATTCGTTTTCTACAGATCGATGGTTTTACATTTGTGTTTCAACTTGATCATTCCGGTATCAGTTTGGATTTCAGGGGCAAAAAAGACTTGAGCAGCCATCTTGTGTTTAAACTTGAGCGGCCATTTTGTGTTTCAACTTGACCGCTCAAGTTTAAACACAAAATGGCCGCTCAAGTTGAAACACAAGATGGCCGCTCAAGTTGAAACAAGATGGCTGCTCAAGTCTTTTTTCTTGTTTTCTTGCCATCTTGTTTCAACTTGAGCGGCCATCTTGTTTCAACTTGAGCGGCCATCTTGTGTTTCAACTTGAGCAGCCATCTTGTGTTTCAACTTGATCATTCCAGTATCAGTTTGGATTCAGGGGCAAAAGTCGAACTCTAATCCACGATACTTGAGCGGCCATTTTGTGTTCCAACTTAAGCCGCCATTTTGTGTTTCAACTTGAGCGGCCATCTTGTTTCAACTTGATCATTCCAGTATCAGTTTGGATTCAGGGGCAAAAGTCGAACTCTAATCCACGATACTTGAGCGGCCATTTTGCGTTTCAACTTAAGCCGCCATTTTGTGTTTCAACTTGAGCGGCCATCTTGTTTCAACTTGAGCAGCCATCTTGTTTCAACTTGATCATTCCAGTATCAGTTTGGATTTCAGGGGCAAAAGTCAAACTCTAATCCACGAGACTTGAGCGGCCATCTTGTGTTTCAACTCGAGTGGCCATTTTGTGTTTCAACTTGAGCAGCCATCTTGTGTTTTTTTAGATTGCAAACTGTAACTGTCTTGAATATACCGAGTGTTGCTGTACGTGAAAAGACTATGAAGAGTGAGAACCGATGCTTGTACGTTAGATGTGGTTGGTTTTGGGGAGGTGTCTTATTTACCTTTATTTATATTTTATGTAAACATTTGATTTGTAAGGCCTTAAAGGGACGGTTCACCTAAACATGTAAATCCCGTCATTAATTCCTCATGTCTTTCGAACCTGTGAGCCCGTCGTTCATCTTCACACACACACGAAGATATTTCTGATGACCTCTGACCCCTCCATAGACGGCAACACCCACTTTCAAGGGCCAGAACGGAAGTAAAGACGTGGTTAATATAGTCATGTGACTCCAGCGGTTCAGCCTTAGTGTGATGGAGAGATGAGAATACTTTAGTGCACAAACACTTTAAGTGCTCTAACTCTTCTGTGTGTGTCAGTGTCTGACGCTGTTGATGTAGTAAATACAGTGCAGCGCTTCTGAGTTCTACGCCGGCTCACCATTGGCTGATGCTGGTCACGTGACGCATGCGCTGACCAACGTCAGACACAGACGAGAAGAGTGTGTGTGAGAGTGTGAGAGACAGTGAGTGCGTGAGAGAAAGTGAGTGTGTGAGAGTGCGAGTGCGTGAGAGCGCGTGTGAGAGAGAAAGTGAGTGTCTGTGTGAGAGTGTGTGTGAGTGAGTGAGTGTGTGAGAGAAAGTGAGTGTGTGAATGCGTGTGAGAGAAAGTGAGTGTGTGTGTGAGAGTGCGAGTGCGTGAGAGCGCGTGTGAGAGAGAAAGTGAGTGTCTGTGTGAGAGTGTGTGTGAGTGAGTGAGTGTGTGAGAGAAAGTGAGTGTGTGAATGCGTGTGAGAGAAAGTGAGTGTGTGTGTGAGAGTGCGAGTGCGTGAGAGCGCGTGTGAGAGAGAAAGTGAGTGTGTGAATGCGTGTGAGAGAAAGTGAGTGTGTGTGTGAGAGTGCGAGTGCGTGAGAGCGCGTGTGTGAGAGTGCGAGTGCGTGAGAGCGCGTGTGAGAGAGAAAGTGAGTGTGTGAATGCGTGTGAGAGAAAGTGAGTGTGTGTGTGAGAGTGCGAGTGCGTGAGAGCGCGTGTGAGAGAGAAAGTGAGTGTCTGTGTGAGAGTGTGTGTGAGTGAGTGAGTGTGTGAGAGAAAGTGAGTGTGTGAATGCGTGTGAGAGAAAGTGAGTGTGTGTGTGAGAGAGCGTGTGAGTGAGTGTGTGAGAGAAAGTGAGTGCGTGAGTGAGTGTGTGAGAAAGTAAGTTTGTGTGAGAGTGAGAGTGCGTGTGTGAGTGCGTGTGTGAGAGAAAGGTAGTGTGTGTGCGAGTGAGAGTGCGTGTGTAAGCGTGTGTGAGAGTGCGTGTGAAAGAAAGTGAGTACGTGAGTGTGTGAGAGAAAGGTAGTGTGTGTGCGAGTGTGTGAGTGCGTGTGTGAGTGCGTGTGTGAGTGCGTGTGTGAGTGCGTGTGTGAGTGCGTGCGTGTGTGAGTGCGTGTGTGAGTGCGTGTGTGAGTGCGTGTGTGAGTGCGAGTGTGAGTGCGTGAGTGAGAGTGCGTGTGTGAGTAGCGCGTGCGTGAGTGCGCGTGAGAGTGCGTGTGAGCGCGTGCGTGCGTGAGAGTGCGTGCGTGAGAGTGCGTGCGTGAGTGAGTGCGTGCGTGAGAGTGCGCGAGTGCGTGCGTGAGAGTGCGTGCGTGAGAGTGCGTGCGTGAGAGTGAGTGTGTGTGAGAGAAAGTGAGTGTGTGTGAGTGTGAGTGTGAGTGTGTCGGTGAGTGAGTGTGTGTGAGAGTGCTTGTGAGAACGTGTGTGAGTTTGTGTCAGTATGTGTGTGAGAGTCGGTGTGTGTGTGAGAGAAAGTGAGTGTGTGTGAGAGAAAGTGAGAGTGCTTGTGAGAACGTGTGTGAGAGTCGGTGTGTGTGTTAGTGTGTGTGAGAGTGCTTGTGAGAACATGTGTGAGTTTGTGTCAGTATGTGTGTGAGAGAAAGTGAGTGTGTGTGAGTGCTTGTGAGAACGTGTGTGAGTTTGTGTCAGTATGTGTGTGTGTGTGAGAGAAAGTGAGTGCGTGAGAGTGCTTGTGAGAGTGTGTCAGTATGTGTGTGAGAGTCGGTGTGTGTGAGAGTGTGTGAGAGAAAGTGAGTGTGTGTGAGAGTGCTTGTGAGAACGTGTGTGAGTTTGTGTCAGTATGTGTGTGTGTGTGAGTGTGTGAGAGAAAGTGAGTGCGTGAGAGTGCTTGTGAGAGTGTGTCAGTATGTGTGTGAGAGTCGGTGTGTGTGTGAGTGTGTGTGAGAGAAAGTGAGTGTGTGTGAGAGAAAGTGAGTGTGTGTGAGTGTGTGTGAGTGCGTGAGAGTGCTTGTGAGAGTGTGTCAGTATGTGTGTGAGTCTGTGTGTGAAAGTGAGTGCAGTGCAACGCTTCAGAGCTTCAAGAACGCCGGCTCACCATTGGCTGATGCTGGTCACGTGACGCATGTGTGTGATGATGATGCAGGAGCTGACCAACATCAACAGCGTCAGACACACACAGAAGAGATTGATGAATAAAGTGGTTGTGTGTGTGTGTGTGTGTGTGTGTGTGTGTTTGTGCACTAAAGTATTCTCATCTCTTCATCACACTAAGGCTGAACCGCTGGAGTCACATGAACGACAGGCTTAATGACGGGATTTACATGTTTTAGGTGAACCGTCCCTTTAAGAGACACTGAAAGGACTCAAGGAGGTGTGTGTTATGTTGAGCAGAGGTGTGTGTGTGTGTGTGTGATATCCTCAATGCTGTGGTTCTCACCGGTTTATGAACATGTTCTGCTTTTGTGAATGAAGAAGTGTAAAGTGTGTTTATCTGATGTTCTGCAGTTCCTCCCTTCACCACCTGGTGGCGCCACTGTTAAACTCTGATGATCGCTGAACTCAAACCTGTTCATATGTTTATTATCCACTTATTGAGGAGAGTAAACCAGTGCGATGTGCTGGAGTGAGACTGGTCTCCTGAGTGTGTGTGGGAGCAGGTTATGGAGGAACGATTATGACCAATAAAGAACATTTGAGGAAGAACGTGGAAGAAATGCATCAATATGTTGAGTTAGCAACACTTCATTCATTTGACACACAAATAGCCTAAAGTTTGAGATATGAAATCTTGTTTATGATTAAAAAGTCAAAATTGGGACACTAAATCAGTTATGAGATGAAAACGTTGAAATTATGAGTCAAAAGTCAAAATTGTGACATTCATGATTATAATTTTTAAAAAGTGGAAATTGACAGTCATAATTGAGATTGAAAATTTAAATTATGAGTTAAAATTATGATAATCAATTAAAATAATAAAGTTAAAATGATTAATCATAATGAGATAATTATGATGATTTTTACTTTTTCATCTCATAATTATGACTTCATGACCATTTCAACTTTGAGATAAAATAATTAAACTACAACAATTTCAAAATTGACACAATCATAATGAGGGAAAAAGTTGAAATTATGATAATCTCATAATTATGAGATTTAAAAAAAGACAAAGTCAAATTGACACAGTGAGTTATGAGATTAAAAAATTGAAATTATGAGTCATAATTATAAAATGAAAATGTCTAAATTGTGACAGAAAGTTGAAATTGTTACCGTCATGATTATATTTAAAAAAGTGGAAATTGACAGTCATAATTGAGATAGAAAGTTTAAAATGATGATAATCAATTATGAGATTAAAAATTAAATTGAGATGAAAAAGTTAAAATGATCAATCATAAGGAGATGAAATGGTCGTATTAAGTCAGAGATAAAAATGATCATTAAGTCATAATTATGAAAAATCTGAAATTATGAGTCAAATTCAATTATGAGATGAAAAAGTAAAAATCGTCATAATTGAGATTATAAAAATTATAATATTGATGAAAAGTCTGAAATTATGAGTCAGTGTCAATTTTGAAATTGTTATAATACATTTTTTTAATCTCATAATTGACTTTAAGTCATGAGATGGAACAAGTTGAAATTATGACATAATTATGATAAGAAGTCGAAATTGTGACAAAGTGATTCTAATATTTAAAAATTGGAAATTGACAGTCATAATTAAAAACTCAAACATGACTTTCTAAATCATAATTATGCCCTTTTTATGTCAAATTTCGACTTTTAACTGTTATAATTTTAATAAAGAGCCCATTTCATAATTCATAATCATAATTCTCTAATTTCACTCATGTACAATGTCATAATTCTGACTTTTTATCTCATAATTCTTATAATTGTGTCTTTATATGATGATTATGTGTCTTTATGAGTGACCACAGGATTGTCATTAATGGGTGAACTGGCCCTTTAAGAGACGGACCGACTGTTGGTTTATTCATCCGTGACTCTGCATATTTATGATTATTATTAGTGCTAAAATATGACTAATAATGGCTATACGAGTGAGGTGATTCAATCTGGATTAAAAACAGGAATAAACACTGGCTGTGTGAGGGAATGTTACAGGACCGTCTGTAATACACGGCGTGGCCACTAGATGGCGCTATAGCCCTATAGACGGAGGATAATCCTGGCATAATCCACCTGCCTTTGGTGATGTATATTTAGATATCAAGGACTACTTTTTGTCTGAAAGTTTAGCTTTTTAAGTTTAGCATTATTGTTACAAAACTTCATCAGTCACATGAAAATAATCTGAATATTTACAGTGCGATCAGGGCTATATTTCAAAATATTTAATTGTTTACATATTTATCTATTTAATAATTTACTACATTTTATTATCATGGGAAATGATGCACGCAAAATGTGAATCGTCCATCATTTTGCAAGCAATTTGTGACAAACGTCACATAGAAATATTGGAAATATTTCCATGTTTGCATTAGCGGCGTATATATTCTCTGAGGTGAAGCTACTTCAACATGTACTGATAATAACGGCAGATCATTGATTTGATTTATATTTCTCTTATAATTAGAAGAGATGTGTTTCGCATTAAAACAAGCTGTTTTTGAAACTTCATGTTTGAAAAAAGCAGTTATTAATTTCGTAATTGCGACACACAAAAAAAAATGTATAACTCGAAATTGATACTTTTTTCTCAGAATTGTGAGATAGAAATTATTGTCGGGGAAAGTCACAATTGCAAGTTATAAACTTAAAAAAGTCACAATTGCAAGTTATAAACTTAAAAAAGTCACAATTGCAAGTTATAAACTTAAAAAAGGTCACAATTGCAACTTATAAACTTAAAAAAAGTCGTCACAATTGCAAGTTATAAACTTAAAAAAGTCACAATTGCAAGTTATAAACTTAAAAAAGTCACAATTGCAAGTTATAAATTTTTAAAAAAGTCACAATTGCAAGTTATAAACTTAAAAAAGGTCACAATTGCAAGTTATAAACTTAAAAAAAGTCACAATTGCAAGTTATAAACTTAAAAAAGTCACACTTGCAAGTTATAAACTTAAAAAAGTCACAATTGCAAGTTATAAACTTAAAAAAGTCACAATTGCAAGTTATAAACTTAAAAAAAGTCACAATTGCAAGTTATAAACTTAAAAAAGGTCACAATTGGAAGTTATAAACTTAAAAAAAGTCACAATTGCAAGTTATAAACTTAAAAAAGTCACAATTGCAAGTTATAAACTTAAAAAAGTCACAATTGCAAGTTATAAACTTAAAAAAAGTCACAATTGGAAGTTATAAACTTAAAAAAAGTCACAATTGCAAGTTATAAACTTAAAAAAAGTCACAATTGCAAGTTATAAACTTAAAAAGGTCACAATTGCAAGTTATAAACTTAAAAAAGTCACAATTGCAAGTTATAAACTTAAAAAAGTCACAATTGCAAGTTATAAACTTAAAAAAGGTCACACTTGCAAGTTATAAACTTAAAAAAAGTCACAATTGCAAGTTATAAACTTAAAAAGGTCACAATTGCAAGTTATAAACTTAAAAAAGTCACAATTGCAAGTTATAAACTTAAAAAAAGTCACAATTGGAAGTTATAAACTTAAAAAAAGTCACAATTGCAAGTTATAAACTTAAAAAGGTCACAATTGCAAGTTATAAACTTAAAAAAGTCACAATTGCAAGTTATAAACTTAAAAAGGTCACAATTGCAAGTTATAAACTTAAAAAAGTCACAATTGCAAGTTATAAACTTAAAAAAGTCACAATTGCAAGTTATAAACTTAAAAAAGGTCACACTTGCAAGTTATAAACTTAAAAAAAGTCACAATTGCAAGTTATAAACTTAAAAAGGTCACAATTGCAAGTTATAAACTTAAAAAAGTCACAATTGCAAGTTATAAACTTAAAAAAGTCACAATTGCAAGTTATAAACTTAAAAAAAGTCACAATTGCAAGTTATAAACTTAAAAAGGTCACAATTGCAAGTTATAAACTTAAAAAAGTCACAATTGCAAGTTATAAACTTAAAAAAAGTCACAATTGGAAGTTATAAACTTAAAAAAAGTCACAATTGCAAGTTATAAACTTAAAAAAAGTCACAATTGCAAGTTATAAACTTAAAAAGGTCACAATTGCAAGTTATAAACTTAAAAAAGTCACAATTGCAAGTTATAAACTTAAAAAAGTCACAATTGGAAGTTATAAACTTAAAAAAAGTCACAATTGCAAGTTATAAACTTAAAAAAAGTCACAATTGCAAGTTATAAACTTAAAAAAAGTCACAATTGAAAGTTATAAACTTAAAAAAGTCACAATTGCAAGTTATAAACTTAAAAAAGGTCACAATTGCAAGTTATAAACTTAAAAAAGTCACAATTGCAAGTTATAAACTTAAAAAAGGTCACAATTGCAAGTTATAAACTTAAAAAAAGTCACAATTGCAAGTTATAAACTTAAAAAAAGTCACAATTGCAAGTTATAAACTTAAAAAAAGTCACACTTGCAAGTTATAAACTTAAAAAAGTCACACTTGCAAGTTATAAACTTAAAAAAGTCACAATTGCAAGTTATAAACTTAAAAAAAGTCACAATTGCAAGTTATAAACTTAAAAAAGTCACAATTGCAAGTTATAAACTTAAAAAAAGTCACACTTGCAAGTTATAAACTTAAAAAAGTCACACTTGCAAGTTATAAACTTAAAAAAGTCACAATTGCAAGTTATAAACTTAAAAAAAGTCACAATTGCAAGTTATAAACTTAAAAAAGTCACAATTGCAAGTTATAAACTTAAAAAGGTCACAATTGCAAGTTATAAACTTAAAAAAGTCACAATTGCAAGTTATAAACTTAAAAAAGTCACACTTGCAAGTTATAAACTTAAAAAAAGTCACAATTGCAAGTTATAAACTTAAAAAAGGTCACAATTGCAAGTTATAAACTTAAAAAAGTCACAATTGCAAGTTATAAACTTAAAAAAGGTCACAATTGCAAGTTATAAACTTAAAAAAAGTCACAATTGCAAGTTATAAACTTAAAAAAGGTCACAATTGCAAGTTATAAACTTAAAAAAGTCACACTTGCAAGTTATAAACTTAAAAAAGTCACAATTGCAAGTTATAAACTTAAAAAAGTCACAATTGCAAGTTATAAACTTAAAAAAGTCACAATTGCAAGTTATAAACTTAAAAAAAGTCACAATTGCAAGTTATAAACTTAAAAAAGGTCACAATTGGAAGTTATAAACTTAAAAAAAGTCACAATTGCAAGTTATAAACTTAAAAAAAGTCACAATTGCAAGTTATAAACTTAAAAAAAGTCACAATTGCAAGTTATAAACTTAAAAAGGTCACAATTGCAAGTTATAAACTTAAAAAAAGTCACAATTGCAAGTTATAAACTTAAAAAAGTCACAATTGCAAGTTATAAACTTAAAAAAGGTCACAATTGGAAGTTATAAACTTAAAAAAAGTCACAATTGCAAGTTATAAACTTAAAAAAAGTCACAATTGCAAGTTATAAACTTAAAAAAAGTCACAATTGCAAGTTATAAACTTAAAAAAGTCACAATTGCAAGTTATAAACTTAAAAAAGGTCACAATTGCAAGTTATAAACTTAAAAAAAGTCACAATTGCAAGTTATAAACTTAAAAAAAGTCACAATTGCAAGTTATAAACTTAAAAAAAGTCACACTTGCAAGTTATAAACTTAAAGTCACATTTGCAAGTTATAAACTTAAAAAAGTCACAATTGCAAGTTATAAACTTAAAAAAAGTCACAATTGCAAGTTATAAACTTAAAAAAGTCACAATTGCAAGTTATAAACTTAAAAAAAGTCACAATTGCAAGTTATAAACTTAAAAAAAGTCACAATTGCAAGTTATAAACTTAAAAAGGTCACAATTGCAAGTTATAAACTTAAAAAAAGTCACAATTGCAAGTTATAAACTTAAAAAAGTCACAATTGCAAGTTATAAACTTAAAAAAAGTCACAATTGCAAGTTATAAACTTAAAAAAGTCACAATTGCAAGTTATAAACTTAAAAAAAGTCACAATTGCAAGTTATAAACTTAAAAAAGTCACACTTGCAAGTTATAAACTTAAAAAGGTCACAATTGCAAGTTATAAACTTAAAAAAAGTCACAATTGCAAGTTATAAACTTAAAAAAGTCACAATTGCAAGTTATAAACTTAAAAAAGTCACAATTGCAAGTTATAAACTTAAAAAAAGTCACAATTGCAAGTTATAAACTTAAAAAAGTCACACTTGCAAGTTATAAACTTAAAAAAAGTCACAATTGCAAGTTATAAACTTAAAAAAGTCACACTTGCAAGTTATAAACTTAAAAAAAGTCACAATTGCAAGTTATAAACTTAAAAAAGGTCACAATTGCAAGTTATAAACTTAAAAAAGTCACAATTGCAAGTTATAAACTTAAAAAAGTCACAATTGCAAGTTATAAACTTAAAAAAGTCACAATTGCAAGTTATAAACTTAAAAAAAGTCACAATTGCAAGTTATAAACTTAAAAAGGTCACAATTGCAAGTTATAAACTTAAAAAAGTCACAATTGCAAGTTATAAACTTAAAAAAGGTCACAATTGCAAGTTATAAACTTAAAAAAGTCACAATTGCAAGTTATAAACTTAAAAAAGGTCACAATTGCAAGTTATAAACTTAAAAAAGTCACAATTGCAAGTTATAAACTTAAAAAAGTCACAATTGCAAGTTATAAACTTAAAAAGGTCACAATTGCAAGTTATAAACTTAAAAAAGTCACAATTGCAAGTTATAAACTTAAAAAAGGTCACAATTGCAAGTTATAAACTTAAAAAAGTCACAATTGCAAGTTATAAACTTAAAAAAGTCACAATTGCAAGTTATAAACTTAAAAAAGTCACAATTGCAAGTTATAAACTTAAAAAAGTCACAATTGCAAGTTATAAACTTAAAAAGGTCACAATTGCAAGTTATAAACTTAAAAAAGTCACAATTGCAAGTTATAAACTTAAAAAAGGTCACAATTGGAAGTTATAAACTTAAAAAAAGTCACAATTGCAAGTTATAAACTTAAAAAAAGTCACAATTGCAAGTTATAAACTTAAAAAAAGTCACAATTGCAAGTTATAAACTTAAAAAAGTCACAATTGCAAGATATAAACTTAAAAAAAGTCACAATTGCAAGTTATAAACTTAAAAAAAGTCACAATTGCAAGTTATAAACTTAAAAAATGTCACACTTGCAAGTTATAAACTTAAAAAAGTCACAATTGCAAGTTATAAACTTAAAAAAGTCACACTTGCAAGTTATAAACTTAAAAAAGTCACAATTGCAAGTTATAAACTTAAAAAATGTCACACTTGCAAGTTATAAACTTAAAAAAGTCACAATTGCAAGTTATAAACTTAAAAAAGTCACACTTGCAAGTTATAAACTTAAAAAAGTCACAATTGCAAGTTATAAACTTAAAAAAGGTCACAATTGCAAGTTATAAACTTAAAAAAGTCACAATTGCAAGTTATAAACTTAAAAAAGGTCACAATTGCAAGTTATAAACTTAAAAAAAGTCACAATTGCAAGTTATAAACTTAAAAAAGGTCACAATTGCAAGTTATAAACTTAAAAAAGTCACACTTGCAAGTTATAAACTTAAAAAAAGTCACAATTGCAAGTTATAAACTTAAAAAAGGTCACAATTGCAAGTTATAAACTTAAAAAAAGTCACAATTGCAAGTTATAAACTTAAAAAAAGTCACAATTGCAAGTTATAAACTTAAAAAAGTCACACTTGCAAGTTATAAACTTAAAAAAGTCACAATTGCAAGTTATAAACTTAAAAAAAGTCACAATTGCAAGTTATAAACTTAAAAAGGTCACAATTGCAAGTTATAAACTTAAAAAAAGTCACAATTGCAAGTTATAAACTTAAAAAAGTCACAATTGCAAGTTATAAACTTAAAAAAAGTCACAATTGCAAGTTATAAACTTAAAAAAAGTCACACTTGCAAGTTATAAACTTAAAAAAGTCACACTTGCAAGTTATAAACTTAAAAAAGTCACAATTGCAAGTTATAAACTTAAAAAAGGTCACAATTGCAAGTTATAAACTTAAAAAAGTCACAATTGCAAGTTATAAACTTAAAAAAGGTCACAATTGCAAGTTATAAACTTAAAAAAAGTCACAATTGCAAGTTATAAACTTAAAAAAGGTCACAATTGCAAGTTATAAACTTAAAAAAGTCACAATTGCAAGTTATAAACTTAAAAAAGGTCACAATTGCAAGTTATAAACTTAAAAAAGGTCACAATTGCAAGTTATAAACTTAAAAAAGGTCACAATTGCAAGTTATAAACTTAAAAAAAGTCACAATTGCAAGTTATAAACTTAAAAAAGTCACAATTGCAAGTTATAAACTTAAAAAAGTCACAATTGCAAGTTATAAACTTAAAAAAAGTCACAATTGCAAGTTATAAACTTAAAAAAGGTCACAATTGCAAGTTATAAACTTAAAAAAGGTCACAATTGCAAGTTATAAACTTAAAAAAGGTCACAATTGCAAGTTATAAACTTAAAAAAAGTCACAATTGCAAGTTATAAACTTAAAAAAGTCACAATTGCAAGTTATAAACTTAAAAAAAGTCACAATTGCAAGTTATAAACTTAAAAAAGGTCACAATTGCAAGTTATAAACTTAAAAAAAGTCACAATTGCAAGTTATAAACTTAAAAAAGGTCACAATTGCAAGTTATAAACTTAAAAAAGGTCACAATTGCAAGTTATAAACTTAAAAAAGGTCACAATTGCAAGTTATAAACTTAAAAAAAGTCACAATTGCAAGTTATAAACTTAAAAAAGTCACAATTGCAAGTTATAAACTTAAAAAAAGTCACAATTGCAAGTTATAAACTTAAAAAAGGTCACAATTGCAAGTTATAAACTTAAAAAAGGTCACAATTGCAAGTTATAAACTTAAAAAAGGTCACAATTGCAAGTTATAAACTTAAAAAAAGTCACAATTGCAAGTTATAAACTTAAAAAAGTCACAATTGCAAGTTATAAACTTAAAAAAGTCACAATTGCAAGTTATAAACTTAAAAAAGGTCACAATTGCAAGTTATAAACTTAAAAAAGGTCACAATTGCAAGTTATAAACTTAAAAAAGTCACACTTGCAAGTTATAAACTTAAAAAAGTCACAATTGCAAGTTATAAACTTAAAAAAGGTCACAATTGCAAGTTATAAACTTAAAAAAGTCACAATTGCAAGTTATAAACTTAAAAAAGTCACAATTGCAAGTTATAAACTTAAAAAAGTCACAATTGCAAGTTATAAACTTAAAAAAGTCACAATTGCAAGTTATAAACTTAAAAAAGGTCACAATTGCAAGTTATAAACTTAAAAAAGGTCACAATTGCAAGTTATAAACTTAAAAAAGTCACACTTGCAAGTTATAAACTTAAAAAAGTCACAATTGCAAGTTATAAACTTAAAAAAGGTCACAATTGCAAGTTATAAACTTAAAAAAGTCACACTTGCAAGTTATAAACTTAAAAAAGTCACAATTGCAAGTTATAAACTTAAAAAAAGTCACAATTGCAAGTTATAAACTTAAAAAGGTCACAATTGCAAGTTATAAACTTAAAAAAAGTCACAATTGCAAGTTATAAACTTAAAAAAGTCACAATTGCAAGTTATAAACTTAAAAAAAGTCACAATTGCAAGTTATAAACTTAAAAAAAGTCACACTTGCAAGTTATAAACTTAAAAAAGTCACACTTGCAAGTTATAAACTTAAAAAAGTCACAATTGCAAGTTATAAACTTAAAAAAGGTCACAATTGCAAGTTATAAACTTAAAAAAGTCACAATTGCAAGTTATAAACTTAAAAAAGGTCACAATTGCAAGTTATAAACTTAAAAAAAGTCACAATTGCAAGTTATAAACTTAAAAAAGGTCACAATTGCAAGTTATAAACTTAAAAAAGTCACAATTGCAAGTTATAAACTTAAAAAAGGTCACAATTGCAAGTTATAAACTTAAAAAAGGTCACAATTGCAAGTTATAAACTTAAAAAAGGTCACAATTGCAAGTTATAAACTTAAAAAAAGTCACAATTGCAAGTTATAAACTTAAAAAAGTCACAATTGCAAGTTATAAACTTAAAAAAGTCACAATTGCAAGTTATAAACTTAAAAAAAGTCACAATTGCAAGTTATAAACTTAAAAAAGGTCACAATTGCAAGTTATAAACTTAAAAAAGGTCACAATTGCAAGTTATAAACTTAAAAAAAGTCACAATTGCAAGTTATAAACTTAAAAAAGTCACAATTGCAAGTTATAAACTTAAAAAAAGTCACAATTGCAAGTTATAAACTTAAAAAAGGTCACAATTGCAAGTTATAAACTTAAAAAAAGTCACAATTGCAAGTTATAAACTTAAAAAAGGTCACAATTGCAAGTTATAAACTTAAAAAAGTCACAATTGCAAGTTATAAACTTAAAAAAGTCACAATTGCAAGTTATAAACTTAAAAAAGGTCACAATTGCAAGTTATAAACTTAAAAAAGGTCACAATTGCAAGTTATAAACTTAAAAAAGTCACACTTGCAAGTTATAAACTTAAAAAAGTCACAATTGCAAGTTATAAACTTAAAAAAGGTCACAATTGCAAGTTATAAACTTAAAAAAGTCACAATTGCAAGTTATAAACTTAAAAAAGGTCACAATTGCAAGTTATAAACTTAAAAAAAGTCACAATTGCAAGTTATAAACTTAAAAAAGGTCACAATTGCAAGTTATAAACTTAAAAAAGTCACACTTGCAAGTTATAAACTTAAAAAAAGTCACAATTGCAAGTTATAAACTTAAAAAAGGTCACAATTGCAAGTTATAAACTTAAAAAAAGTCACAATTGCAAGTTATAAACTTAAAAAAGTCACACTTGCAAGTTATAAACTTAAAAAAAGTCACAATTGCAAGTTATAAACTTAAAAAGGTCACAATTGCAAGTTATAAACTTAAAAAAAGTCACAATTGCAAGTTATAAACTTAAAAAAGTCACAATTGCAAGTTATAAACTTAAAAAAAGTCACAATTGCAAGTTATAAACTTAAAAAAAGTCACACTTGCAAGTTATAAACTTAAAAAAGGTCACACTTGCAAGTTATAAACTTAAAAAAGTCACAATTGCAAGTTATAAACTTAAAAAAGGTCACAATTGCAAGTTATAAACTTAAAAAAAGTCACAATTGCAAGTTATAAACTTAAAAAAGGTCACAATTGCAAGTTATAAACTTAAAAAAGGTCACAATTGCAAGTTATAAACTTAAAAAAGGTCACAATTGCAAGTTATAAACTTAAAAAAAGTCACAATTGCAAGTTATAAACTTAAAAAAGTCACAATTGCAAGTTATAAACTTAAAAAAGTCACAATTGCAAGTTATAAACTTAAAAAAAGTCACAATTGCAAGTTATAAACTTAAAAAAGGTCACAATTGCAAGTTATAAACTTAAAAAAGGTCACAATTGCAAGTTATAAACTTAAAAAAAGTCACAATTGCAAGTTATAAACTTAAAAAAGGTCACAATTGCAAGTTATAAACTTAAAAAAGGTCACAATTGCAAGTTATAAACTTAAAAAAAGTCACAATTGCAAGTTATAAACTTAAAAAAGGTCACAATTGCAAGTTATAAACTTAAAAAAGGTCACAATTGCAAGTTATAAACTTAAAAAAAGTCACAATTGCAAGTTATAAACTTAAAAAAGGTCACAATTGCAAGTTATAAACTTAAAAAAGTCACAATTGCAAGTTATAAACTTAAAAAAGTCACAATTGCAAGTTATAAACTTAAAAAGGTCACAATTGCAAGTTATAAACTTTAAAAAAAAGTCACAATTGTTGGATAAAAAGTCACAACTACCATTTAAATTTTTTAATTCCATGGCGGAAACAAGCTTCCATAGTTTTGTCATATATATTAGCCTATATACCGTTAATAATTTTAATTATCTGCCGATAAGTCATTGTATAATAATGAAAATGTTCATCTTGAGTAAGCTAATCTCTCTAATCTTTTATTATCCTCAGCGCGTCGGTTATGCGGTGATGCGCAATTAAATAATTGTGGATCAAATTAATTGTAATTAGGGCTGGGTATCGATTCGATTCAGATGTTCCGATTCAGATGTTCCGATTCGATTCAGATGTATATTTATAAAAAAAGAACTGAACATAAGTATTATTTATTACAAGTGTGTAATAAAAAAAGAAATTAAGAGCGACAAATCTGTATATTTAACTTTTTATTTTAGGTACACTCGGGTACATTAAAACAAAACCTATATTTCAAATGCATACAATTATCTTAAATACAATACAATTTTGATGACACATAAAAAGCCGTTTTAACGAACAACAATACCTTAACGTGCTGACTTATGTGGACTAATGCTGCGTCCCAATTCGCCTTCTTATACTACGACCTAAATTTTGCGTTTAAAAGTTAATGCCCAAACGTATCATTACAAAAGTTCTCAATGCTGCTGCAGCTGAAATATAATGTGGATAATATTGAATAAATATATTTTCGTCAGGTTAAATACTGATAATTACTCACTCAAACCACTTTATCTAACCCTCTCTACTTAACCGTGTGACTTCCATAACCGCCAAGATTGTAGTTTTTTAACACTTTTTATCCACGTTTGTAGTTCTAATCGAATCCTCGTCCATCTTGCAATGGGTTGTGGGCAATATCAGCGCGTCGATCTGCACTTCGAATTCTGACCGGAAATAGTAAACCATCCGGGAATCTTTGGAATACTCTTTTCAACATACTACGATTTGGAACATACTAATAATTTTTTCGAATACTATTTAGTACGGATAGTATGCGAATTGGGACGCAGCGTAACTTTTATTTGAGGAAATCTGTTTATAATATAAGCTATTAGGTTTGAATTATTGGTCCCGCGCTGTCTAGATGATTTGAATATGTCTATAATGGCTAACGTACGTTCGTAAGTGAACGCTCAAGTACAATGATCATAACGCAAGGCCAGCGTTCGCATGTGTGCGATCTATTTTTAGCGGTTGTGTGTTCGGCTGTGGGGGTGTTGCAACGTCTGGGTGATGTCTCATCAAACGGTTTCGCAGATTTGTAGCATTTCGCTGCGTTATAATATCTCGGCTGACATCTCGTGGAGAAGACTAGTAATTAGATTTACGTTCATCTTTACGTTAATCTGTTTACGGAAATAAATATGGGGGGGAAAAATCAAGTCATGGCCTTTGAGAATCGATTTTGAATCGACCACGTTTTAAAAAACGATTAATCGGAAAATTTTTTTTTTTTTTTGCCCAGCGCTAATTGTAATATTAATTTGATAATAAAAGTAGCCTAATAATAATAACTTAAAGGCACAATATAATAGAGCTTTGGATTAAAATATCCAGAAACTTTTTGTTGACTTGTGTACATTATCCCAAATATGGGATAAAGATGTTGCGAACGTTTAGGTCCGCTTTATAACGTTCGCAGGACATTTGTCCAGGCCAGTTTACGAACGTCTATTTCTTCCTTCGCCTGCCAGAAACAACATTTGCATAATTCAGTCGCCCATATGCATTGCCTTTTATCATCAGACCTGACACAACTCAGACAAACGAAAAATGTAACTAAAATAAACCCGTAAAAGGGGATTTGTTTATTTCTTAAAATCCCTTAAATTAACTGTGATAATGGTAAGTATATGCAAAAAATATATATTTTATTGATTAACATTTTAGTGCAAGTAAACTATAGGCCTAAAAATATGATTTGAATGAATTGTAGGTCAATGTTACAAATAACTTTCCTGTTCAACTTACCAGTATCACTATCATCAAATCGCGAGTTTGTTTTCAGCAGTAAAAACAATAATATAATTGAACATAGGCTACAATTTATTATGTATTATAAAAATAAGGTTGAATCTCAGGAGCTCTAAAAGAATGAATCGACTTCAACTGATGAATGCAGCCAAAGAAAACATGAAGAATAAAAAACCATAATGCTGGAAAGAAAGTGGAAATAACAGGTAAGAAAAATAACATTTTCCTATTTTATCTGGTCAGATGAAGGCTTTTATTCAAGAAAAGTTATTTTAGGAAAAATATTTTTACTGTTTAATACTTAGCGCACACAGCTCTGATATTTATATCGCAA
>NC_137106.1:2329409-2339409 GCF_949357685.1 Gobio gobio | reverse complement strand
AGATACAAAATTTAAATTGTCATATTTAGTCAGAGATAAAAAGTCAAAATTGTTACAGTCAATATGATTAAAACGTCAAAATTGTGACACTAAATCAGTTATGAGATGAAATTTTTTTTAATTATGACTCATAATTATCAGATAAAACATCAAAATTGTGACAAAGTTTAAATTGTTACAGTCATTATGATTAAAAAGCCAAAATTATGACACTAAATCAGTTATGAGGTTGAAATTATGAGTCATAATTATGAGATTAAAATGTCTAAATTGACATACTAAATCATAATGAGATTAAAAAGTTAAGTCATAATTGTTTTCATAATGTTGGCTTGTTATGTCATAATTATGATATTAAAAATAAATTATGAGAAAAAAAGTCACGCTTATGGCTTTCTAAGTCATAATTATGCCCTTTTTATGTCAAATTTCGATGCCATAGTTATGACTTTTAACTGTTATAATTTCAATTTAGTGTCCATTTCATAATTTCACTCATGTACACATTAAAATATGCCATAATTCTGATTTTCCATCCCATAATTCTGCCTTTTTCTGTCATGATTGGGACTGGAGTGTGTTGTTGAGAGCATGTGTGTGTGCTTCATAAAGACTGCAGACACACTTGATGACACGCCTCACTGAACACGTGACACGCGTGTGATGAGAAATATCACTCTATCAAACAGCATCTGTGTGTGTGTGTGTGTGTGTGTGTGTGTGTGTGAGGTGTGTGTAGTAAGGACTGATAGTCTCCACTATGTGGAGCGTGTTTATTTAATGACTGTTCTTCATGTTTCTGCTGTGAACGCTACTCCTCTATTTATGATATCAGATTATAAACCGCACACACACACACACTCCGCTGAGGCCGGACAGATGCTGTGTGTGTGTGTGTGTGATGATGTCGCTTCATGGCTTGTATGAGGATCATATTAATAAAAGGTCAAACGTTTGGAGCCCTGATCTCTCTCTCTCACACACACACACACACAAGAGTCACGTCATCAGAGGATCTGGACTCATTTACACACACACACACACACACACACACACACACACACACACACACACACACACACACACTCACACACACACACACACACACACACACACACACACACACACACACACACACACACACACACACACACACACACACACACACACACACACAGTGTCCGCAGGTAAAAACACTAGGCAAATACACCCATTAGTCAAAGGTCTTGTGAACACACATCTATTGTGTGTTTTGAGGCCTTAAATTAAAAAAAAAAAATTGTTTTGTATGAGTGACAGATCTCCATCACTTCTGAATTCATTTGACATAAAATATCTTAAAGTTTGAGATGAGAAATCTTGTGAAAGTGATTTTATGATTAAAACAAGAGTACAAGTCTGCCGATGTGTTCATAAACAGAAGATATTTACATTTACATTTACATTTAGTCATTTAGCAGACGCTTTTATCCAAAGCGACTTACAAATGAGAGCAATAGAAGCAACTACAACAGTCAGAGGCTACAGTATGCAAGTGCTGTAACAAGTCTCAGTTAATCTAACACAGAACACACAGGATTTTTTTTTTTTTTTTTTTTTTTTTTTTTTTTAAATAAATTAGACAGACAGAAAAATGAATAGAATGAATAGAATGTTAAGTGCTATTCTTGATTGGTCAGGTGCTGCTGGAAGAGATGCGTCTTTAGATGTTTTTTGAAAATGGCTACAGACTCGGCTGCTCGAATTGAGATAGGCAGGTCATTCCACCAGGTGAGGGCAGTCCAGGAAAAGGTCCGTGACAGTGATTTCATGCCTCTCTGGTATGGCACCACAAGGCGTCGTTCACTGGTAGAACGCAAACTCCTGGAGGCTGTGTATGTCTGAACAAGCGAGTTAAGGTAAATTGGTGCAGAGCCAGTGGTTGCTTTGAAGGCGAGTACCAGTGCCTTGAATTTGATGCGAGCGGCTATTGGTAGCCAGTGGAGTCTGATGAAGAGAGGCGTGACGTGCGCTCTCTTCGGCTCGTTAAAGACCACCCTCGCCGCTGCATTCTGGATCAGTTGCAAGGGTTTGATAGTGCATGCCGGAAGGCCTGCTAGAAGAGCATTACAGTAGTCCAGTCTGGAGAGAACAAGAGCTTGGACCAAGAGTTGTGTGGTCTGCTCAGATAGGAAGGCTCTAATCTTCCTAATGTTGTATAATGCAAATCTGCAGGACCGGGTTGTTGCAGTAATGTGGTCAGTGAATTTTAGCTGATCATCGATCACAACTCCAAGATTCCTGGCTGTCCTGGACGGAGTTATGGTTGATGATCCTAGCTGAATGGAGAGATTGTGATGAAGTGCTGGGTTGGCTGAGACCACAAGCAGTTCAGTCTTTGCAAGGTTGAGTTGCAGGTGATGTTCCTTCATCCAGGCAGAAATGTCTGTTAGGCAGGCCGCGATACGAACACCAACCGATGGATCATCTGGTTGAAATGAGAAGTAGATATTTGAGCTCAAACTCACTTCATTAGCCTGTCATTAATGTGAGATCATTATTGACTCATAATTATCAGATAAAACGTCAAAATTGTGACAGAAAGTTGAAATTGTTACAGTCATGATGATTAAAAAGTCGAAATTATGACATACTAAATCAGTTATGAGATAAAAACATTGAAATTATGAGTCATAATTATGAGATAAAATGTCAAAATTGTGACAGTCATGATTATAATATTTAAAAAGTGGAAATTGACAGTCATAATTGAGATAGAACATTTTTATTATGAGTTAAAATGATGATAATCAATTATGAGATTAAAAAAATTTAATTGAGATGATAAAGTTAAAATGATAAATCATAATGAGATAAAAAGTTGAAATGGTCATAAAGTCATAATTATGAAAAATCTGAAATTATGAGTCAAATAATGAGATGAAAAAGTAAAAATCATCATAATTGAGATACATTTTTTTTATTATAACAATTTCAAAATCGGCACTAAATCATAACGAGAGGGGAAAAGTTGAAACTATGACATAATTATGAGATGAAAAGTCAAAATTGTCAAATAAAAAAAGACAAAGTCAAATTTGTGGCAAAGCGAGTTAAGAGATGAAAAAAATTTAATTATGAATCATAATTATGAGATGAAATGTCTAAATTGTGACAATAATATTAAAAAAGTGGAAATTGAGAGTCATAATTGAAATCGAAAATTTTAATTATGAGTTAAAATGATGATAATCAATTATGAGATGAAAAAAATCGAAACTTAAATAAGTTATATTTAAGTTATTTATATAAAAAATAAGTTATTTTATGATTGAAACATGAGCAAACATCTGCTGATGTGTTCATAAAAATCAACCTTATTCAAATATAAATGTTTTCATACCCAATGTCAGATTCGCCGCACGCAGTTCCTGCATAACACCCTGGTCGGAACTACCCTCGTGCAATTCCTTTAGCGCTTTGGCCTGGTGGACCTGCAGGAGCGCCATGGCATGCAGAGATGATGCGGCTTCCCCGCAGGCGGTGTAAGCCCTGCCCGTGAGACCGGACGAGAACTTACACGCCCGGGAGGGGAGACGCGGGGCACCCGTCATGACATCTTGAAAAAGACGCAGGGTCAAACCGTGTTGCTCTTTTAGAAAGGAAACTGCTCTTTTACGTGCTGAAGCACTCAGGGAGATGACCGCGGCACCACACAGTACAAAGGTGCAAGCCTGTGTGTGCACTCAGAATGGGAAACGCCCAGCGAACCAACAGCTGATCTCCGTCTGAAGCGGCACTCGCTGAGACGCGCCGTCACACCCACACTGGAAGCAGATCCTCTCACGAGACTCGTCTTGAAACACTCTTCGTAGAAACAGGAAAACATTCGCTGTTCGGCTCCGAAGTAGAAAGCAATGATCAAGCATTCCACTTCCTTATTTATACCCGCGCTGCGGGGCGGTGCGTGGAATGCGTGGATCGCATGCCAATCTCCATTGGCTCGTGTTTAATACACTCGAAGTAGATTGGTCTCTGAGATCAGATCCCAATTCGTCGGTCAGTTCCGACGTACGTCGAACGTGACCGACTGAAAGGGAATCCTGCTTTTTTATCTCATAATTCTGCCTTTTTATCTCATAATTCTGACTTTGATCTCATAATTATGCCTTTTTATCTCATAATTCTGTCTTTTATCTCATAATTCTGTCTTTTATCTCATAATTCTGCCTGTTTATCTCATAATTCTGCCTGTTTATCTCATAATTCTGCCTGTTTATCTCATAATTCTGCCTGTTTATCTCATAATTCTGTCTTTTATCTCATAATTCTGCCTGTTTATCTCATAATTCTGCCTTTTTATCTCATAATTCTGTCTTTTATCTCATAATTCTGCCTTTTTATCTCATAATTCTGTCTTTTATCTCATAATTCTGCCTGTTTATCTCATAATTCTGCCTGTTTATCTCATAATTCTGCCTGTTTATCTCATAATTCTGTCTTTTATCTCATAATTCTGCCTGTTTATCTCATAATTCTGTCTTTTATCTCATAATTCTGCCTTTTTATCTCACAATTCTGTCTTTTATCTCATAATTCTGACTTTTTATCTCATAATTCTGACTTTTATCTCATAATTCTGACTTTTATCTCATAATTCTGCCTGTTTATCTCATAATTCTGCCTGTTTATCTCATAATTCTGCCTTTTTATCTCATAATTCTGCCTTTTTATCTCATAATTCAGACTTTTTATCTCATAATTCTGTCTTTTTATCTCATAATTCTGTCTTTTATGTCATAATTCTGACTTTTTATCTCATAATTCTGTCTTTTATCTCATAATTCTGCCTTTTTATCTCACAATTCTGTCTTTTATCTCACAATTCTGACTTTTTATCTCATAATTCTGTCTTTTATCTCATAATTCTGCCTTTTTATCTCATAATTCTGACTTTTTATCTCATAATTCTGACTTTTATCTCATAATTCTGACTTTTATCTCATAATTCTGCCTGTTTATCTCATAATTCTGCCTTTTTATCTCATAATTCTGCCTTTTTATCTCATAATTCAGACTTTGATCTCATAATTCTGACTTTTATCTCATAATTCTGACTTTTATCTCATAATTCTGTCTTTTTATCTCACAATTCTGTCTTTTATCTAATAATTCTGACTTTTTATCTCATAATTCTGTCTTTTTATCTCATAATTCTGTCTTTTATGTCATAATTCTGACTTTTTATCTCATAATTCTGCCTTTTTATCTCACAATTCTGTCTTTTATCTCACAATTCTGCCTTTTTATCTCATAATTCTGTCTTTTATCTCATAATTCTGCCTTTTTATCTCATAATTCTGACTTTTTATCTCACAATTCTGACTTTTTATCTCACAATTCTGACTTTTTATCTCATAATTCTGCCTTTTTATGTCATAATTCTGTCTTTTATTTCACAATTCTGACTTTTTATCTCATAATTCTGCCTTTTTATGTCATAATTCTGTCTTTTATTTCACAATTCTGCCTTTTTATCTCATAATTCTGCCTTTTTATCTCATAATTCTGCCTTTTTATCTCATAATTCTGTCTTTTATCTCATAATTCTGTCTTTTTATCTCACAATTCTGTCTTTTATCTCATAATTCTGACTTTTTATCTCATAATTCTGACTTTTTATCTCATAATTCTGTCTTTTATCTCATAATTCTGCCTTTTTATCTCACAATTCTGCCTTTTTATCTCATAATTCTGCCCTTTAATCTCATAATTCTGTCTTTTATCTCATAATTCTGACTTTTTATCTCATAATTCTGTCTTTTATCTCATAATTCTGCCTTTTTATCTCACAATTCTGTCTTTTATCTCATAATTCTGACTTTTTATCTCATAATTCTGTCTTTTATCTCATAATTCTGCCTTTTTATCTCACAATTCTGTCTTTTATCTCATAATTCTGACTTTTTATCTCATAATTCTGCCTTTTTATCTCATAATTCTGCCTTTTATCTCATAATTCTGCCTTTTATCTCATAATTCTGCCTTTTTATCTCATAATTCTGTCTTTTATCTCATAATTCTGACTTTTTATCTCATAATTCTGCCTTTTTATCTCATAATTCTGCCTTTTATCTCATAATTCTGCCTTTTATCTCATAATTCTGCCTTTTTATCTCATAATTCTGTCTTTTATCTCATAATTCTGCCCTTTAATCTCATAATTCTGCCTTTTTATCTCATAATTTGACTTTTTATCTCATAATTCTGTCTTTTATCTCATAATTCTGCCCTTTAATCTCACAATTCTGTCTTTTATCTCATAATTCTGACTTTTTATCTCATAATTCTGCCTTTTATCTCATAATTCTGACTTTTTATCTCATAATTCTGCCTTTTTATCTCATAATTCTGCCTTTTATCTCATAATTCTGCCTTTTTATCTCATAATTCTGTCTTTTATCTCATAATTCTGCCCTTTAATCTCATAATTCTGCCTTTTTATCTCACAATTCTGTCTTTTATCTCATAATTCTGACTTTTTATCTCACAATTCTGTCTTTTATCTCATAATTCTGACTTTTTATCTCATAATTCTGCCTTTTTATCTCATAATTCTGCCTTTTATCTCATAATTCTGCCTTTTTATCTCATAATTCTGTCTTTTATCTCATAATTCTGCCCTTTAATCTCATAATTCTGCCTTTTTATCTCATAATTTGACTTTTTATCTCATAATTCTGTCTTTTATCTCATAATTCTGCCCTTTAATCTCACAATTCTGTCTTTTATCTCATAATTCTGACTTTTTATCTCACAATTCTGTCTTTTATCTCATAATTCTGACTTTTTATCTCATAATTCTGCCTTTTTATCTCATAATTCTGCCTTTTATCTCATAATTCTGCCTTTTTATCTCATAATTCTGTCTTTTATCTCATAATTCTGCCCTTTAATCTCATAATTCTGCCTTTTTATCTCATAATTTGACTTTTTATCTCATAATTCTGTCTTTTATCTCATAATTCTGCCCTTTAATCTCACAATTCTGTCTTTTATCTCATAATTCTGTCTTTTATCTCATAATTCTGCCCTTTAATCTCACAATTCTGTCTTTTATCTCATAATTCTGCCTTTTTATATCATAATTCTACCCTTTTATCTCATAATTCTGCCTTTTTATCTCATAATTCTGTCTTTTTATCTCATAATTCTGACTTTGATCTCATAATTCTGTCTTTTATCTCATAATTCTGACTTTTATCTCATAATTCAATTCTGTCTTTTTATCTCATAATTCTGTCTTTTATCTAATAATTCTGACTTTTATCTCATAATTCTGTCTTTTATCTCATAATTCTGACTTTTTATCTCATAATTCTGTCTTTTTATCTCATAATTCTGACTTTTTATCTCACAATTCTGACTTTTTATCTCATAATTCTGTCTTTTATCTCATAATTCTGTCTTTTTATCTCACAATTCTGTCTTTCATCTCACAATTCTGCCTTTTTATCTCATAATTCTGTCTTTTATCTCATAATTCTGTCTTTTATCTCATAATTCTGACTTTTTATCTCATAATTCTGTCTTTTTATCTCATAATTCTGACTTTTCATCTCACAATTCTGACTTTTTATCTCATAATTCTGTCTTTTATCTCATAATTCTGTCTTTTTATCTCACAATTCTGTCTTTCATCTCACAATTCTGCCTTTTTATCTCATAATTCTGACTTTTATCTCATAATTCTGACTTTTATCTCATAATTCTGCCTGTTTATCTCATAATTCAATTCTGTCTTTTTATCTCATAATTCTGTCTTTTATCTAATAATTCTGACTTTTTATCTCATAATTCTGTCTTTTATCTCATAATTCTGTCTTTTTATCTCACAATTCTGTCTTTCATCTCACAATTCTGACTTTTTATCTCATAATTCTGTCTTTTATCTCATAATTCTGCCTTTTTATCTCACAATTCTGTCTTTTATCTCACAATTCTGACTTTTTATCTCATAATTCTGCCTTTTATCTCATAATTCTGCCTTTTTATCTCATAATTCTGTCTTTTATTTCACAATTCTGACTTTTTATCTCATAATTCTGCCTTTTTATATCATAATTCTGCCCTTTTATCTCATAATTCTGCCTTTTTATCTCATAATTCTGTCTTTTATCTCATAATTCTGCCTTTTTATCTCATAATTCTGTCTTTTATCTCATAATTCTGCCTTTTTATCTCATAATTCTGACTTTTTATCTCACAATTCTGTCTTTTATCTCATAATTCTGCCTTTTTATCTCACAATTCTGTATTTTATCTCATAATTCTGACTTTTTATCTCATAATTCTGTCTTTTATCTCATAATTCTGCCTTTTTATCTCACAATTCTGTCTTTTATCTCATAATTCTCACTTTTTATCTCATAATTCTGCCTTTTTATCTCATAATTCTGCCTTTTTTCTCATAATTCTGCCTTTATCTCATAATTCTGTCTTTTATTTCACAATTCTGACTTTTTAATCTCATAATTCTGCCTTTGTATATCATAATTCTGCCCTTTAATCTCATAATTCTGCCTTTTTATCTCATAATTCTGACTTTTTATCTCATAATTCTGTCTTTTATCTCATAATTCTGCCCTTTAATCTCATAATTCTGTCTTTTATCTCATAATTCTGACTTTTTATCTCATAATTCTGTCTTTTATCTCATAATTCTGCCTTTTTATCTCACAATTCTGTCTTTTATCTCACAATTCTGACTTTTTATCTCATAATTCTGCCTTTTTATCTCATAATTCTGTCTTTTTATCTCATAATTTTGACTTTTATCTCATAATTCTGCCTTTTATCTCATAATTCTGACTTTTTATCTCATAATTCTGTCTTTTATCTCATAATTCTGCCTTTTATCTCATAATTCTGCCTTTTTATCTCATAATTCTGTCTTTTATCTCATAATTTTGACTTTTATCTCATAATTCTGTCTTTTATCTCATAATTCTGACTTTTTATCTCATAATTCTGACTTTTTATCTCATAATTCTGTCTTTTATCTCATAATTCTGCCTTTTTATCTCATAATTCTGTCTTATCTCACAATTCTGCCTTTTTATCTCATAACTCTGACTTTTTATCTCATAATTCTGTCTTTTATCTCATAATTCTGCCTTTTTATCTCATAATTCTGTCTTATCTCACAATTCTGACTTTTTATCTCATAATTCTGTCTTTTATCTCATAATTCTGCCTTTTATGTCATAATTCTGACTTTTTATCTCATAATTCTGTCTTTTATCTCATAATTCTGACTTTTTATCTCATAATTCTGACTTTTCATCTCATAATTCTGTCTTTTATCTCATAATTCTGACTTTTTATCTCATAATTCTGACTTTTTATCTCATAATTCTGACTTTTTATCTCATAATTCTGACTTTTCATCTCATAATTCTGTCTTTTATCTCACAATTCTGACTTTTTAAGGCCTTATATTGTGAAAGGTCAAATGAAGACTAAGACCTGCGACTGTAAATGTAAATACATGATGAAAATAATAAATCACACATTTTCTTGAGTTTTGAGAATCTTCGATGTCGAAGTTTATTGCACCTAATAAATGTAAAAGTACCACAAATAAAAATCTGACAGTAATAATAATGTTCCAGGAGTTCTGACGTGTTTCTGACACATTTTCGGCTCGTCATAAATGATAGAATTCACTGTAAATATATAAACTCCTCATAACATCATATTCCTCAGTTCTGTGAATAAATACTCACTCATGGACACATAAGCATGTCATCAGATGTACAGTAGAGGCAGATATGATCATATCTCATCATATTCTCCAGATGAGTATGGATATGATCCTTGCATAGTGTGTAAAAGTGTGTCACGCGTCATCACGTGTGGTTTTTGGCAAAGGAAACGAGGCGTGTGTGTGTGTGTGTGTGTGTGTGTGTGTGTGTGTGTGTGTGTGTCCTCCCGTCCCTCGGGTCACTGGTGTCAGAGA
>NC_137106.1:2321909-2324409 GCF_949357685.1 Gobio gobio | reverse complement strand
AAGTGACAACAAAAATATACAAAAATAAACATGTTTTGATTAAAGAGGTCTCAAGCCCCCGTGTGCACCACATGTTGTTAGGGAGCAATATTAAAATCATTGTGAAACTACTCAATTCGGTTACTTAAAAATTACTTAATTCCATTATGTTGAAATTATGTGAACAAATTATGTTTGTTTAACTTAATTGAATCATGTCGAACCGATGTGCATGATTAAATCATGTAAATCCAACAAACCATTTTTTTCAGTGTAGAACGCGTCAAGTGAGTAAAGCTCAACTCTTTTTAGCTTAAATTTAATGAAAAAAACTGTGCTTTATCGAGGTTCTGTTGCTTGGAATATGGTTCCAATAAACATACGAAAGAATAAAAGTACATATGTATTTAGAAGACAATGTAAATATATGCTTACAAATACGTAAATGTATGTTATATGTTTGATGTGCTGCTGCTGTTAAGATGTATAGTTTGATGATTTGATTAGTGTAATCATATTTTTGGTTTTATTTTATTTTATTTGTATGTTTTTTGTCTTGTATGGCTGTGTGTGGACCCCAGGAAGATTAGCAACCGCTTTGTGGAAGCTAATGGGGATCCGAATAAAGAATAAGAATCAATGATGTATGCTAAGCTATGCTAAAAGTGCAGATACAAAGATCGGCTGAATGGATTCAAAACGGTCAAACTCAACTATTTAACTCTAGGGGACTCGTAAAATGAGCCTATTTTCAAAAAAAGTGTTCCTTTAATAATGATTAATATAGGTCTACTGTTTTTTGTAGGCTAAATAAAGAACCCGTATTATATATTAATATAAAAAAGTTGCGTTTGTCCTTCGGAATCAAAGCTCTTGCGTCTGATGTTTCGGTTTCGGTTTGTAAGCCTATACGAATAGAACATGCATGAATATGAGAACATAAAGTGCAGGACGTGCTTTATGTAAAAGAGTTATTAAGCCATGAAAAAATCCTAATGAATCATAATCTGAATCTTCACTTGTCTCACAATTTGATTACAGTTATGACGAACTGTCTGCACAAAGTTTGAGACTGACCTGTTCACTTGGTAGGGCATTAGATTTACTCCAAATGTTACACAGTGAGATTTTCTATGGATGTTTTATATATGAATGGATGTACACTCACCTAAAGGGTTATTAGGAACACACACTAATACTGTGTTTCGCCTTCAGAACTGCCTTAATTCTACGTGGCATTGACTCCACAAGCTGCTGAAAGCATTCTTTAGAAATGTTGGCCATATTGATAGGAGAGCATCTGCAGTTGATGGAGATTTGTGGGATGCACATCCAGGGCACGAAGCTCCCGTTCCACCACATCCCAAAGATGCTCTATTGGGTTGAGATCTGGGGACTGTGGCGGCCATTTTAGTTCAGTGAACTCATTGTCATGTTCAAGAAACCAGTTTGAAATGATTGGAGCTTTGTGACGGTGCATTATCCTGCTGGAAGTAGCCATCAGAGGATGGGGACATGGTGCTCATAAAGGGATGGACATGGGCAGAAACAATGCTCAGGTAGGCCGTGGCATTTAAACCATGCCCAATTGGCACTAAGGGGCCTAAAGTGTGCCAAGAAAACATCCCCCACACCATTACACCACCACCACCAGCCTGCACAGTGGGAACAAGGCATGATGGATCCATGTTCTCATTCTGTTTACGCCAAATTCTGACTCTACCATCTGAATGTCTCAACAGAAATCCAGACTCATCAGACCAGGCAACATTTTTCCAGTCCAATTTTGGTGCAAATTGTCGCCTCTTTTTCTCTATTTGTGGTGGAGATGAGTGGTACCCGGTGGGGTCTTCTGCTGTTGTAGCCCATCCGCCTCAAGGTTGTGTGTGTTGTGGCTTCACAAATGCTTTGCTGCAGACCTCGGTTGTAACGAGTGGTTATTTCAGTCAAAGTTGCTCTTCTATCAGCTTGAATCAGTCGGCCCATTCTCCTCTGACCTCTAGCATCAACAAGGCATTTTCTCCCACAGGACTGCCGCATACTGGATGCTTTTCCCTTTTCACACCATTCTTTGTAAACCCTAGAAATGGTTGTGCGTGAAAATCCCAGTAACTGAGCAGATTGTGAAATACTCAGACCGGCCCGTCTGGCACCAACAACCATGCCACGCTCAAAATGTCTTAAATCTCCTTTCTTTCCCATTCCGACATTCAGTGTGGAGTTCAGGAGATTGTCTTGACCAGGGCCACACCCCTAAATGCATTGAAGCAACTGCCATGTGATTGGTTGATTAGATAATTGCATTAATGAGAAATTGAACAGGTGTTCCTAATAATCCTTTAGGTGAGTGTATATAGGCTTATTAATGACATTTTCTACTGAGATTTCATTTTACTAATAAAGTTTTAGCCTACAAATCATTAGAGGGAACTGACTTGCTAAATCAAGCCCATTCGTTTCAATGTTTCACGCTTTTTGGACATGCATATTATAATAAATAGACTTGTTTTACAAAACTAAG
>NC_137106.1:2301909-2311909 GCF_949357685.1 Gobio gobio | reverse complement strand
GCAAAATGTCTCTTTTTAATTTGTATGTATTTAACTTCACATGTCATGATTATTATTGATCAATAAAAATGTCACATTACAAGCTGTAGTAAATTACTCATATTTTCATTTAATTTTACAAGCATCCCCCCGCACTTTTCATATTAGGCGCTAAGTGACCATTCATTCATTCATTTTTTACGTTTACTACATTCATCAAAATGGACATCTGGATAAAAACCGGCACTTTAAGTCGGCGGACGCGCCGGCGCGATCAACTCACTTTTTTTCTTATCAGTGTCAAAGAGACTCAAATAACTCGTTTTTTATCATTCAGGCGAGTGTTATACATCATTTTAATCTGTTACGTTTCTATTTTTTTGTGTACAGTCACAATAAAAACAAAATGTTTTGCTTTTTGCAAAATAAAGAAAACAAACATGATCTCAAAGACGTTCATTCAGAAAAGGAGCTCTAGCTTAGTGAATACTTAGTGTCTCACAAACAGACATATGTCTAAAGAAACGCTGAAATGTCAGGTTTTAAACAATGTAAACCAAATCAAAAACAAATATTCTGTGTTTATGTAATCTGTTTGAAAAGAGAGACATGTCAGTCAACCGCGAGCCTCTTCATTATCCACTAATGCGACCACACCCACAGAGCACAAGCTCTTTCAGATTCAAATACTGACGATCCAGAGTCGACGCCCACATCAACTCATACACACACATCTAGTGAAGCGCTGTAACGCTACTTCAGCTACATCGCTTTGAGACGCGTTGAGGAATAATTCATCTCATGAAAAGCTGTTCATTTCTGAAAGCAACGGATTCAGGGCTGATTGTAAGGTAGGCTAAGTTTATTCTGTTAGCATCTGTGATTATTAAACGCAAAAACTGTTTAAATATGAATCCTGACATACACGCAAGACTGTTTAGACAAGATTTATTTGGCTTGTTTTGGACAAATTATAACGTGTTTATTGTAAAAGAGCCTAGTGTCACAGCAATAAAGCTTTTATTCGCAAATGTCTGCTCAGATGCTATAAATATAGAACCAGTCAAACGTATTTTTCTTCATATTGATGTTTAAATATTATAGCCTAATGGTATTTTTTTAATTTAATATCAAAGTTTGTTTTATCGAGTTAATATCAATTTTTTGTTTTGTAGAAAGTGAATTGCTTTCTTTAAAGTGAATTTCGTTTTGTATAAATTGTATCTTAATTTTAATTATTTATTATTAATTTTTTTTGCATGAGACTACTTTCAAAAACATAAAAACGTACAAAAAAGTACAAAAAATGCTCTTAGTAATTTTTGTCTTGTTTCTAATCTAAATATTTAAACATTCTTAAATCAAGATGCATTTACTAAATAAGTACAGTATATAATATAGACTTATGTCCTTTGTCCTGATGCTCTCAGTCACACACCTGAATTAAGCTCATTCATTATGCAGCTCATTATGCAGCTCATTATGCAGCTCATTATGCAGGCTTTATGTTTAATGAAGCTGCTGAGCGAAAATTCCAGCGCAACGCTTCAGTTAAATGGTCATAAAGTGCGAGATAAGATGTAGCTAAACTAAACATTTCATATTTGCCAGCTGTTTTAGGAATGAAATGTTAAACTACACATAAAATAATCCGCAAACTAATAAACCGTTGTCCAATTTCGCCATTTTTAATTTAAAATAGGTATATAAATACGTATATAATTAGCAGGGCCGTGCAGAGAGTTCTTCAGGGGCAGGGGCTCGAATGTAAAAAAGGGGCAATATAAATATATATATATATATATATATATCCTTATGGTCATCAAGCCTGCATTTATTTCATAAAAAATACAGAAAAAACAGTAGCTAATATTGTGAAATATTATTACATTATGTTCTTTTTAACTTTTTATTAATCCAACAATTTTGAAAAGAGTATCACAGTTTCCATCATTGACATTAAATTCTCATATTAGAATGATTTCTGAATGATCATGTGACACTGAAGAGTGAAGTAATGATGCTGAAAATACAGCTGTGATCACAGGAATAAATTATATTTTAAATTATTTTAAAATAGAAAACCATTATTTTAATAATATTTCACAATATTGATGTTTTTTATCAAATAAATGCAGGCTTGATGAACATAAGAGACTTCTTTCATAATGCTGCATAATATTAAAAAATGGTAATATAATAAAGTCCTTTCACGTCACCATTTCACCAGCCTACACTTCACATAATAGGCCTGTAGGAGTCGGTGGCACTTGGGTTTTGTTAACTTTGATAGTTTCATGAAATAGTAAACGGTGTATCAATATACATAAATACAAGTGAATTGAACACTACTTACCATTAATGAGAATTTTGCTGCTGTGGTTTTGTGCAGGGATTTGTTTGTTGTCTGTTAAAATCCATTTTGTCAGTGATGCAATTAATATAATGAGACAAACCGCAGGAAATCGTTCCACAAACGTTAGTTCGTCTGTCCATGTCATTTTGTCAATGTAAATGTGAAAAATTACCGCTCCACATCGCCCAATGGAATTTGAACTTGCTTTGCCAGATCACAATTGGTTGGTGTATATACATGACAAACGGGCATTGGGGAATTGTGTAATACTTTAAAATATATAATATATTGATTTGTAATTAAATCAACACATTAGCTCTGATTATGGATGAAAAAAAGTATTGGTTTATTTTTTCCCATGAGGCCACACACTCTCTGAAAGGACCATATTTGGCTCGAGAGCCGTTTCCGAACAGTGGAAAATCAGCTGTCAATCAAAACGCACGCGATCCATAGCAACGCGTCAGGGCAACGCCTCAACAGAAATTGTCCGACTTTTGAGCCGTTCGTTATTATTGTATACATCGTCATGTTATAATAATCACATTTATTTACTTTTATTGACCACGATATTATCATTGATATTTGTCTGAGAGGGGCACTTTTGATTCATTTTGAAAAAGGGCAGGGGCTCGAGCACCCAAAGCCCCCCCCTCTGCACGTGCCTGATAATTAGTAATAATTAGCAACTGTCAATGTGAGAGGACAAGAAACATTAACAAATCCGTTTTCTTTATATGATGCATAAGATTAATAATGAATGTGTGCATATTGTGAATGAATTAAAAGAAAATCTTAGAAAGTGATTATTAAACTATTCTAAATATAAATTGCCCCTATGTTTTGTTGACTGCTTTAGGAGGAGAAGAGATGGCCAGATCAGGAGAATGAGAGAAAAAGAAAGAGTGATGGAGAGGAGGAGAGAGCAGGAATGGACAGATAATCTACTGCCCACTGACTTAGTTTTAAAGCTATTTCTCATGTAATTTTCTCTTTTTTTGGCCGTTCAAACGTCTGAAAATGCGCAGATGTAGATCAGAGAAATCCTCATTTTCTCGGGGGAGCATGTCCTCAAACACCTCTAACTATCTGCCAAATTATTAAAGCACCTTTGTTTCCTGACCAGTTATACGTTAGTGATCCTACAAATGTACATTTAGTGACTTCTTCAAAACTTCATGTTTCACAAACACACATCAGCTTATAGTTCTGTCTCGTGAATTTGTGATGTAAACTTTGTGGGGAAGTTTGATTGTTCATGCCAAATAACAGTGTGTGTTTGGTTAGTAATTTGACAACATTGTAGTAATTATGATGTGAAAAAGGTCCACTTTTTGGACATAAAGAACCCCCCCTTTCACTAGTTAGACTACAGGCCTGTAATATATGATTGATTCTGACAGCACTGAATGAGCTCGCGGCTCCGTCCGCTCGACACTATTCGCTTGTTAGCCCGGGTTCAAAGTCTAGAATGCGAGAAAAAAATCAGCGCTAAAACTTACGCGTTACTTGCCTGGTAACCTTTTTATGAATGGATGGATTTGAGAATGTGATATGGTTTAGTGTGAATGTCTTGTCTGATGCGCTTCAGTACAGCAGAGCTTCAGTTTCTCAGTTCATATGCTTCTGCAAGTGCTAAATAAAGTCCCCTTGGAATTATAAGTTGCATACATTTTGGACGTTTTCATTTAGAAAATAAAAATGTTCTTTCTACACAGTCGAATGGAATACAAAAAATTTAATTATATTTCCGCCAAAATAAAAGCTCTGTTTAATGTTTGAAAGAAATCAACATTTCTTGTTTTTTTTAAAAGTCTCTTCTGCTCACCAAGGCTGCATTTATTTGTTCAAAAATACAGTAAAAACAGTAATATTGTGAAGTATTGTAATGTAGATCAGCTGTTGTCTATGTGAATATAACGTGTCATTTAAGACAACAACTGACAAAATGTAAAATGTGTACCTTGAATGCAATGTAAGTCGCTTTGGATAAAAGCGTCTGCCAAATGCATAAAAATGTAAATGTAAAAATGTATTCCTGCAATCAAAGGTGAATTTCCCATCATTACTCCAGTCTTCAGAGTCCTCAGAAATCATTCTCATATGGTATATACATATATATATATGTACAGTAACAGTGAACAATTACTATTTTTAATGCATTAGGAAGAAGTCTATTATGCTCATCAAGCCTGCATTTATTTGATCAAAAATACAGAAGAAAAAAAAGTAATACGTAATGTAATATGTGTAGTGTGTGGAGAAGTTTTAGTGAACAGCCGTCTCAAGCCCTCATATATGGTTCAAGCAAAACTAGACTCAGAGAATGATGTGAGAGTAAGACTGGCATCCATTACCCCACATTTTGATGATTTGTGTGCAAACATGCAGGCCTATCCATCTGTCTAAAAACGGTACGAAGCAATAGTATATATATATATAATAATAATAATAACTGAAATGTTGATGTTTTCTAATATACAGTGAATATTTGTATTTAGTTATTGCTATTAAAAATGTGATGTTTAACCAAAGTAAGGTGGTGGGGGTGCTTGACAGGTGTCAATTCGAAAATTGTACTGTATTGTAATCAGTGTTGGGGAAAGTTACTTTGAAAAGTAATGCATTACAGTATTGCGTTACTCCCTTAAAAAGTAACTAATTGAGTTACTTAGTTACTTTTTAAGAAAAGTAATGCGTTACGTTACTTTTGCGTTACTTTTTCTCACCTGGGCTGGGCTTGTTTTTGTTTTTGTTTTTTTTATAACAAAAAAATTTATATTTTTGTGCAACGGTAAAGACCTCTTCATACCAAAATGTAAATAATGCGCCTCAGGCTGAGGTAGAAATGCAGATTCCCTCATGAACACTAGAGGGCGCAGCTCTGGATAATGGAGAAGAGGACGCAAGAGAAAAAAGTTTGACCAATAAAAACAAAAAATCTAATAATTTTCATCATCAAAGGTCAGCAGCAAGACATTGGTCAATTAAATATAAAGGTAGATTATGCATAAAAATAGTGGTTTTATTTAACATTTAATTATTGGAGGTTTGTTTAGTATTCTGATTTTATTCATTTTGAGGAGGACAGAATCTTTATTGTGCAAGTGAGATAAATAAATGCTCACATTTGGTCTAGAACTACAATAACCATCATGATCACACACACACACACACACACACACACACACACACACACACACACACACACACACACACCTCTGCACTAACTCTCAACATGAGCTGTCAGTCAAATTAATGTGGAAAAGTAACTCAGATATTTTGTTGTAAATTTGAAAAGTAATGCGTTACTTTACTAGTTACTTGGAAAAAGTAATATTATTACGTAACTCAAGTGACTTGTAATGCGTTTCCCCAACACTGATTGTAATGTACTTTCTATCTGAGCTTTCTTCATCAAATCAGAAAAACACGGTTTGAGAAGCGGATACTTTGAACAAACGTTATATTAACGTTACTGGAAGAACGTTTGTCCAAAACGTGTTGTTCCCTGTTAGCTGGAAGTCATTTCTTTATTCTGTCTGTGCATGTTCTGCGTCTTATTTATTTCATTTCGCTGTGTTTTGTTTCAGGTTACAAAAAAAACTCTCAAATCTAAACAAGGAAAAATAATCAATATGCTTTGTTTGTCCTTTTCCCCCGCTATGAAAAGTTCCAGATATTTTCCGTCGTGCAGCATCTGGCAGTCGAGCGCCTGCACATAAATCAGCGCACAGTGTTCCTCAAATACACACGCGTTCCTGTTGGGAGTCGGACACACTCAAATACACACGATAAGGCCACACGATAACACGGACGCTCCTCCAGAAACACACCAAACCTGTCAGAAACACACCTGCTGCGTCCCAGAGCAGACAATCCCACAACAACAACTACAAAACCCATCCAAATTGGCGGATGAAGTCAGAGAATTGCTCGGGTTCATCAAGGACGCGTTTCTGAGGGGTCATGTGACTCTGAAGACTGGAGTAATGATGATTTGATCACAGGAATAAATGACACTTTACTATATATTCACATAGAGAATATTGCATAAACTAAGCCATTATGTCAAGACAGTGTCTAAAGATCTAGTATGAGCCACTAGCAGTTCGGCAAGTGGCATTCAGTCTTACTTTCGCATCAAATTAGGCCAGTCTATGTTTTTATGTAACTGATTTAAAAAAATTATGAACAGTCTTAAAGAAAAAATGTATGTCTAACTTGTAAGACTAGTCTTAACGGCCCCAGATGATCTACACTGGAGGAATAAAAATAATGTAAATTTCATTCAATACAGAAACATATCAATGAATCAATACAGTCTCATGAAAAAAAAGGACCCGATATTCTGTGTTGTTTATGGTTATTACAGAATCGTGTCTCTCAATAGTGTGAGTTGATTATCTATTTTGCTTTTATTTTTATTTAGTCCTGTGTCAAATGTGCTTTTTAGTGTTTATCATATTTAGTCACCCTCGTTCTGTTTTGTCCAACCCAAATGTAAAAGCGTCACACACACACACACACACACACACACACACACACACACACACACACACACACACACACACACACACACACACACACACACACACACACACACACACACACACACACACACACACACACACACACACACACACACACACACACACACACACACACACACGCACACACACACACACACACACACACACACACACACACACACACACAGGAAACCCTCTGAAGTGTCATAAAGCTCTGCTAACAGTGATGAACATGTGAGGATATGTTGTCTGAGCTGTAATAAACCCCCAAAAAAGAGTTGATTATAGATTTTTTGGTTCTTTGATAAATTAATTGTTGAAAGTGTGTAACTCAGGCCCTGTGTGTTCTAGCACCCTGCAGACAGTTTGGGCTGTTTCCATCATATGTCAGCAAACACTGGGAAAGTAGTTTTGATATATGACAGGGCTGGATATTAAGCTTATTCACGTGCTGGTCCTTAGGACTGTCATTCACTTGTCTGAGTAAAAAATTGGCTTTTTTAATTAAAATAAAAAAAAATTGTGTGTGTTGTAAATAAAATTTATTCTGAAGCAATATTTTTACCAGTGTTCAGTCAGCTTTGACATATTTAAATCTGCATATTTGTGATATTTTTACCTTTTATAAAGGGCAAATATAGGCTATGCTTCCGCTTAGAAGACACTGGCTGTTATCAATCAAATCAAATCATTTACACTGAAAAATTACAACGGCATTAAATAATGCTATGAGATTGTTTTAAATATTTTTTTGAATATACAAATAAGAAAAGTTGGAAAGATAACTAAAGCACCAGTAGGTGGCGCAGGTGACCGTCTGAATGAGCGAGTCATTGAGTCGATTCGTTCAAACGGATGATTCATTCAGGAATGAGATGGTCGTTTATGAACAGGTCATTGAATCTTTGATTCAACTGATTCACTCAAACACTGAATCATTCAGTAACACACACACACTGTTGCTGTGAGAGGTGTTATGGTTCTGCTGTGATCTTTGTTTGGAACTATTTTGTTGCTGAAATCGAACAAAACACTCAATATTGCAAATATTATATATTAAATATTTCCAAAAAAATCTATAATCAACTCTTTTTTGGGGGTTTATTACAGCTCAGACAACATATCCTCACATGTTCATCACTGTTAGCAGAGCTTTATGACACTTCAGAGGGTTTCCTGTAGAAGGACTCCAGTGTGTGTGTGTGTGTGTGTGTGTGTGTGTGTGTGTGTGTGTGTGTGTGTGTGTGTGTGTGTGTGTGTGTGTGTGTGTGTGTGTGTGTATGGGATGCTTTTACATTCGGGTCGGACACATCCAGGCGGAAATGGTCTCAGAGTTAATGAGGTTAAATTGATAATCCCCATTATTTTGCTCAAAATTCTAATCAATTGTAATAAATATAAATGTAATTTTACATTTCATTAGAATGAATGCATTTTCACCTATAAGCACAAGTCAAGAGAATGTCAACCCATGGGCATTGTTCATTATAGCACATCTAGTTTCCTGATTTATTATAGGCTAGTTTTCATAAACTGGTAAAACAAGTAATCTAATAATTCCCAATTACACTAATGTTTGTTTTCTATAAAACAACAGCAAAATAGACTGTGTATTGTCACACAGAGGTGGCGTAACTCTTCCACAACCGCAAATATAGTCGAGATTCATGTTTAGATTTATTACAGTTATTTAATATTTATTACAGTTATTTTAACACAAAAGCTCTGATTGGGGGATTCAGAGATGTTAAGACTGTAAGGTTTTGTCTCCTCTTTTATTCAACAAAAACAGTGATTTTTGTCAAGATTTTCAACGTTTTTTTAAACTATATTTTAGTTTTCGTAACCGATATTGCATGTTGACAGTCACAGTTATTGTTTGATGAAGTCGTCGTCTCATCTTAGTCGTGGAAAAAAAGGTTTCACGAGATCTCGTTATGGAAATGAGCACTAATCGCTCAACAAACGGCAGCCGATCATCATCTGTAGTGAAGGTGTGTCTTACCTGTCCTGTGCCGCCCGCAGCCGCTCGTCTTCAGACGCGTACTCCGATTGTGCTGCGGACGAAACAACACAACACACTGAGAACAGAGAACAACACACAACACACAACACACACACACACTGAGAACAGAGAACAACACACACACACTGAGAACAGAGAACAACACACAACACACAACACACACACACACTGAGAACAGAGAACAACACACAACACACACACACACTGAGAACAGAGAACAACACACAACACACACACACACTGAGAACAGAGAACAACACACAACACACACACAGAAGCTTGTTTCCTCTACTGGATGAAAACATCAACCGTGCGACTTTATATCAAAATGTGGACTTTTTTTTCCCGCGCAATTCTGACCTTTTCTCAGAATTGTGAGATATACACTGATCAGGCGTAACATTTTGACCTAATATTGTGTTGGTCCCCCTTTTGCTGACCCCACGTGATCAATGAGTTTTGGAGATGCTCTGACCCGTCACAATCTGGCCCTTGTCAAACTCGCTCAAATCCTTACGCTTGCCCATTTTTCCTGCTTCTAACACATCAACTCTGAGGACGAAATGTTCACTTGCTGCCTAATATATCCAGAGATCATCAGTGGTCATAATGTTATGCCTGATGGGTGTAAACAATGATCTTTTTTGATGTTTATTCCGTGGAGGAAACGAGCGTCCATAATCATCAGCACGAGCCTGCAGGAAAACAGATGAGATCTCAATCTCTCAAACTCCAGTGCCAACATACAAACGTCTCCATACGAAACCAAACATTTCTGCTCAAGCGGCTTTAATTTAAGCTCTGGAATAAACTCTTTACGATCAGATCCCATTAGTGCTTTAAGCACTGAGTAATAATAATGAACTGCGAGCACTTACTGCAGGGTCAGGGTTAGTTACACGTAACACACACTGTAAAATAAAGTGTTAGCCACATGTGTTACAGCATTTATTAATCTTTGTTTACATTAGTTATTAAAATTACAACGCTTCAGTCTTAATGTAAGCAGAAGTCTGTTAAATAATATGACACTTTACAGTCAGGTGTCATTTGTTAATATTAGTTAATGCTTTATCTAACAATGAGTACATATATTTGTGTACACTT
>NC_137106.1:2249409-2296909 GCF_949357685.1 Gobio gobio | reverse complement strand
GATGGAGGGATGGATGAATGGAGGGATAAATAGATGGAGGGATGAATGAATGGAGGGAGGCATGGATAGTGAGATAGAGGGATGGATGGAAGGATGGGTGGAGAGATGGAGGGATGGATGGAAGGATGGGTGGAGAGATGGAGGGATAGATGAATGGAGCAATAAATAGATGGAGAGATAGAGGGATGGATGGCTGAAAGGATGGAGGGATGGATGAATGGATGGAGGCATGGATAGTGAGATAGAGGGATGGATGGAGGGGTGGAGGGATGGAAAGATGGAGGCATGGATAGTGAGATAGAGGGATGGATGGAAGGATGGGTGGAGAGATGGAGGGATGGATGAATGGAGCAATAAATAGATGGAGGGATAGAGGGATGGATGGCTGGAAGGATGGAGGGATGGATGGACAGATGGAGGCATGGATAGTGAGATAGAGGGATGGATGGAAATATTAATAGAGGGATGGATGATGGAGAGATGGATAGAGGGAAGGATGGAGGGATGGATTGATGGATAGATAGAGGGAAGGATGGATGGAAATATTAATAGAGGGATGGAGGGATAGAGCTAAGGATGGATAGAGTGATGAATGATGAGTCATGTATGATGGATGGACAGATGGGTAGAGGAAAGGATGGAGGATAGAGAGATGTATGGAGAGAGAGGGGGATGGATGGAGATATGGATAGAGGGAAGGATGGAGGGATAGAGAGATGGATGGAGAGATAGAGAGATGGATGAGAGATAGAGGGATGGATAGAAGGATGGAGGGATGGATGGATTGATGGATAGAGAGATGGATGGAGAGATAGAGGGATGGATGTAGAGATAGAGGGATGGATAGAAGGATGGAGGGATGGAGGGATCAAGGGATGGATGGAGAGATGGATAGAGGGAAGGATAGAGGGATGGATGGAGAGATAGAGGGATGGATAGAAGGATGGAGGGATCAAGGGATGGCTGGATTGATGGATGGAGAGATGGATAGAGGGAAGGATAGAGGGATGGATGGAGAGATACAGGGATGGATAGAAGGATGGAGGGATCAAGGGATGGCTGGATTGATGGATGGAGAGATGGATAGAGGGAAGGATAGAGGGATGGATGGAGATAGAGGGATGGATAGAAGGATGTAGGGATCAAGGGATGGCTGGATTGATGGATGGAGAGATGGATAGAGGGAAGGATAGAGGGATGGATGGATCGAGGGAAGGATGGAGGGATAGAGAGATGGATGGAGAGATAGAGAGATGGATGAGAGATAGAGGGATGGATAGAAAGATGGAGGGATCAAGGGATGGCTGGATTGATGGATTGATGGATGAGAGATGGATAGAGGGAAGGATAGAGGGATAGATGGATCGAGGGAAGGATGGAGGGATAGAGAGATGGATGGAGAGATAGAGGGATGGATAGAAGGATGGATGGATTGATGGATAGAGAGATGGATGGAGAGATAGAGGGATGGATAGAAGGATGGAGGGATCAAGGGATGGCTGGATTGATGGATTGATGGATGAGAGATGGATAGAGGGAAGGATAGAGGGATGGATGGATCGAGGGAAGGATGGAGGGATAGAGAGATGGATGGAGAGATAGAGGGATGGATAGAAGGATGGATGGATTGATGGATAGAGAGATGGATGGAGAGATAGAGGGATAGATCGAGGGAAGGATGGAGGGATAGAGAGATGGATGAGAGATAGAGGGATGGATAGAAGGATGGATGGATTGATGGATAGAGAGATGGATGGAGAGATAGAGGGATGGATAGAAGGATGGATGGAGAGATAGAGAGATGGATGAGAGATAGAGGGATGGATAGAAGGATGGATGGATTGATGGATAGAGAGATGGATGGAGAGATAGAGGGATGGATAGAGAGATGGATGGAGAGATAGAGAGATGGATGAGAGATAGAGGGATGGATAGAAGGTGAAGAAGGATAGAAGTGAAGAGGATTCTGGGACTCACCGATGCTGATGAAGTTCTCCATCTTATCCTTGAAGGGCTGCAGATGTTCCTCAGACGAGTTCTCACACACCTGCTGAACCTCCTTCACACACGCTGCAGGACAAACACATCAGAGTCAGAAACACTGAGCACACACACACACACACACACACACACACACACACACACACACACACACACACACATGAGATATGAGTGTCATCCAGTCTCAACATGTGTTTGATTGCACTTGATCTGTCAGTGTCTGTGGTGACATCTCCAGAAAACTCCACACACACCTAATAAAGATGATGACAACCACGAGGGATGAGTGGATGGAGAGATGGAGGGAGGGATGGATGCAGAGATGGAGGGAGGGATGGATGGATGGATGGAGGGATAGAGAGATAGATGGGTGGATGGAGGGAGGGATGCAGAGATGGAGGGAATGATGGACGGATGGAGGGATAGAGAGATGGATGGATGCAGAGATGGAGGGAGGGATGGATGGAGGGATAGAGAGATGGATGGATGGATGATGGATGCAGAGATGGAGGGAGGGATGGATGGGTGGAGGGATAGAGATATGGATGGATGGATGATGGATGCAGAGATGGAGGGATAGAGGGATGGAGAGATGGATAGAGAGATGGGTGGATGATGGATGAATGGAGGGATAGAGGGATGGATGAAGAGATGGTGGGAAGGAAGGATGGATAGAGGGATGGATGAAGAGATGGAGGGATGATAGAGATGGAGGGATGATGGATGAATGGAGGGATGGATGAAAAGATGGATGGAGGGATAGAGAGATGGATGGATGAAGGATAGATGGAGAGATGGATGGATGAATGGATAGAGGGATGAGAGATGGATGGATAGATGCGGAGATGGATGGATATATGGGTGGATGAATGGATGGATAAATGGAGGGATGGATGGATGGATGGATTGAGAGATGGATGGAGGTATGGATGAATGGAGGGATGAATAGAGGGATAGAGATGGATGGAGAGATAAAGAGATGGATGGAAGGATGGATGATGAAGGGATAGAGGGATGGATGGCGAGATGGATGGATTGATGGATGAAGGGATAGAGATGGATGGATGATGGATGAAGGGATGGATAGATGGAGACATGGATGAATGGAGGGATTGATGGATGAATGGAGGGATTGATGGCTGGAGGGCTAGAGGGATGGAGAAATGGATGGATGAATGGAGGGATAGAGGGATGGATGGAAGGATGGAGAGATGGGGGATGGATGAATGGATGGATGAATGATGGGAAGAGGGATGGATGGAAGGATGGAGAGATGGGGGATGGATGAATGGATGGATGAATGATGGGAAGAGGGATGGATAGAGGTATGGATGAATGGATGGGAAGAGGGATGGAGAGATGGATAGAGGTATGGATGAATGGATGGGAAGAGGGATGGAGAGATGGATAGAGGTATGGATGAATGAATGGATGGGAGGAGAGATGGATAGAGGTATGGATGATGGAGGTATGGATGATGGAGGGATAGATGAATGGAGGGATAGAGGTATGGATGATGGAGGGATAGATGAATGGAGGGATAGAGGGATGGATACACACACTCCACACAGCAGAGAGGCAGGAGTGTGAGATGAGACGGGATATGAAGTAATGGGCTGGGCATTAATGAAGCACAGGTGAGTTCTGCGGATCGGATTACCAGCACATCCATAAACGAGTTAAACGAGAAACACGAGCGCGAGGTGTGTGTGAGTGTGTGTGAGTGTGTGTGAGTGTGTGTGTGAGTCTCATCTCAAACAGATGACTATCAAAGAGCCACGCCGAGTGTGTTTGGAGCGCAGTCAAGCGGCCGAGGGAAGAATGCTTTTGATTACAGGTTGTGTGTGTTACAGTGTGTGTGTTCAGCAGGACTGAGTGTGATACCTCATGACGTCACACACACGCGTGTGCGTCCTCAGACCGTCACACACACGCTGAAGCAGGAGCAGATGCTGGAGTGTGTGTTGTTTGTGCTCCGCAGAGTCTTTGTTGTGCTGCCAAACAACTGCGTTCACACACACACTCAGAGAGCCGGAACTGGACTCAGACATGAGTGCGGATGTATGGATATGTTTATCATTAATGAATCTATAAAGACCTGCATGTGTTTATCACTGATCACGGCTGAAATATGCATTTCCATAAAGATATGAGTTATATAATCACAGCAATCCTGGCCCTTTGTTCCCTGGAAGATGGAGAGATGGAGGTACGGAGGGAGAGATGGAGGGATGGATAGAGGTATGGATGAATCGAGGGATAGAGGTGTGGTTGGAGAGATGAAGGGATGAATGGAGAGATGGATGGAGGTATGAATGAATGGTGGGATAGAGGTGTGGATGGAGAGATGGATGGAGGTATGGATGAATGGAGGGATAGAGGGAGGTATGGATGAATGGAGGGATAGAGGGATGGATGGAGGTATGGATGAATGGAGGGATAGATGGTAGTATGGATGAATGGAGGGATAGAGGGATGGATGGAGGTATGGATGAATGGTGGGATAGAGTGATAGAGAGATGGATGGAGGTGTGGATGAATGGAGGGATAGAGGTGTGGATGGAGAGATGGAGGGAGGTATGGATGAATGGCGGGATAGAGGGATGGAGGTATGGATGAATGGAGGGATAGAGGTGTGGATGGAGAGATGGAGTTATGGATGGCGGTATGGATGAATGGAGGGATGGATGGAGGTATGAATGAATGGTGGGATAGAGGTGTGGATGGAGAGATGGAGTGATGGATGGAGGTATGAATGAATGGGGGGACAGAGGGACAGAGAGATGGAGGTATGGATGAATGGAGGGATAGAGGTGTGGATGGAGAGATGGAGTGATGGATGGAGGTATGAATGAATGGTGGGATAGAGGTGTGGATGGAGAGATGGAGTGATGGATGGAGGTATGGATGAATGTAGGGATAGATGGAAGTATGGATGAATGGAGGGATAGAGGGAGATGGAGGGATGGATGAATGGAGGGATAGAGGGAGATGGAGGGATGGATGAATGGTGGGATAGAGGTGTGGATGGAGAGATGGAGTGATGGATGGAGGTATGGATGAATGTAGGGATAGATGGAAGTATGGATGAATGGAGGGATAGAGGGAGGTATGGATGAAAGGAGGAATAGATGGAGGTATGGATGAATGAGGTATAGATGGAGGTATGGATGAATGAGGTATGGATGGAGGTATGGATGAATGGAGGGATAGATAGAGGGAGGTATGGATGAATGAGGTATGGATGGAGGTATGGATGAATGGAGGGATAGAGGGAGGTATGGATGAATAAGGTATGGATGGAGGTATGGATGAATGGAGGGATAGAGGGAGGTATGGATGAATGAGGTATGGATGGAGGTATGGATGAATGGAGGGATAGAGGGAGGTATGGATGAATAAGGTATGGATGGAGGTATGGATGAATGGAGGGATAGAGGGAGGTATGGATGAATGAGGTATGGATGGAGGTATGGATGAATGGAGGGATAGAGGGAGGTATGGATGAATGAGGTATGGATGAATGGAGGGATAGAGGGAGGTATGGATGAATGAGGTATGGATGGAGGTATGGATGAATGGAGGGATAGAGGGAGGTATGGATGAATGAGGTATGGATGAATGGAGGGATAGAGGGAGGTATGGATGAATGAGGTATGGATGGAGGTATGGATGAATGGAGGGATAGAGGGAGGTATGGATGAATGAGGTATGGATGAATGGAGGGATAGAGGGAGGTATGGATGAATGAGGTATGGATGGAGGTATGGATGAATGGAGGGATAGAGGGAGGTATGGATGAATGAGGTATGGATGGAGGTATGGATGAATGGAGGGATAGAGGGAGGTATGGATGAATGAGGTATGGATGGAGGTATGGATGAATGGATCGATAGAGGGAGGTATGGATGAATGAGGTATGGATGAATGGAGGGATAGAGGGAGGTATGGATGAATGGAGGGATAGAGGGAGGTATGGATGAATTAGGTATGGATGAATTAGGTATGGATGGAGGTATGGATGAATGGAGGGATAGAGGGAGGTATGGATGAATGAGGTATGGATGAATTAGGTATGGATGGAGGTATGGATGAATGGAGGGATAGAGGGAGGTATGGATGAATGAGGTATGGATGGAGGTATGGATGAATGGAGGGATAGAGGGAGGTATGGATGAATGAGGTATGGATGAATGGAGGGATAGAGGGAGGTATGGATGAATGAGGTATGGATGAATGGAGGGATAGAGGGAGGTATGGATGAATGAGGTATGGATGGAGGTATGGATGAATGGAGGGATAGAGGGAGGTATGGATGAATGGAGGGATAGAGGGAGGTATGGATGAATTAGGTATGGATGAATTAGGTATGGATGGAGGTATGGATGAATGGAGGGATAGAGGGAGGTATGGATGAATGAGGTATGGATGGAGGTATGGATGAATGGAGGGATAGAGGGAGGTATGGATGAATGAGGTATGGATGAATGGAGGGATAGAGGGAGGTATGGATGAATGAGGTATGGATGAATGGAGGGATAGAGGGAGGTATGGATGAATGAGGTATGGATGGAGGTATGGATGAATGGAGGGATAGAGGGAGGTATGGATGAATGGAGGGATAGAGGGAGGTATGGATGAATTAGGTATGGATGAATTAGGTATGGATGGAGGTATGGATGAATGGAGGGATAGAGGGAGATGGAGGGATGGATGAATGGAGGGATAGAGGGAGATGGAGGGATGGATGAATGGAGGGATAGAGGGAGATGGAGGGATGGATGAATGGAGGGATAGAGGGAGATGGAGGGATGGAGGGATGGATGAATGGAGGGATAGAGGGAGATGGAAGTATGGATGAATGGAGGGATAGAGGGAGATGGAGGGATGGAGGGATGGATGAATGGAGGGATAGAGGGAGATGGAAGTATGGATGAATGGAGGGATAGAGGGAGATGGAGGGATGGATGAATGGAGGGATAGAGGGAGATGGAGGGATGGATGAATGGAGGGATAGAGGGAGATGGAGGGATGTATGGATGGAGGGATGAATGGATGGAGGAATAGATTTTTGTTAATATTCTTGATTCAAATTTTTCACTTTAATTTTATTTCAGTTTTAGTAACTCGTGTTTTATTAGTTTCTGTTTTTAATTTGTTTTTATTAATTGTAGTTTATTTAGTTTGAGTTATTTTCGTGCTTCAAGGTAAACTAAATGACAAATGTTACTGATATTATAAATGTATATCAGTTAGCGTTTATTTTTCACGTAACAAAAATGTTTGCTTTTAGTTTAAGTCAACAATAATAATACGCTTAATTTAAAAAAGAACTCGTAATGTTTAATCAAACTGTCATAACTGGATCCTCCAATCAAACGTCAGCACGCAGGATTCTCCAATCGTTTAGTGCGTTGAAACCCCGCCCCTTTCTCACAATCAGTGCCCGGTTGCATAAAGCAGCTTCAGTTTTTCCTCAAGTATGAACTTAAGGGGCGATTTCCTCTTACCTAAGAGAATAACTGAAGGGTGTTGCGTATAATCTCTTAAACGCTTCTCTTAGGGAAACATTGAAGTGTTTCACGACAGCGATCCTGGATTCAAGCTATAAAAGTCTTGTTGCCATAGCTACGCAAACACTGACACTAATCACACCAAACGTGAATAGAGCGGCAAATTCACGTCTAGTTTGACTCTTGAACTTTGAATGCATTTGCGCGTCTAAAGCGAGATGGACGCGTATAAAGCAAAGCGCTTGAAGAGAAATTGACGCGCGCCCTTTTGCCCTTTTCATAGTGGTTGTGTGCGGCCACGAAAAATACTACTGTTATTGTGTCACGAAATGTAGTTTTAAGAGTTGTTCAGTGGAGAATGTAGTAGTTTAAAGCTCAGATCTGTGGTTTATTTATAAAGATCGCGCCTATTTAAAGATGTTGTGAGATCCGCCTGGAACAGCCTCACCTCGGCTAGTCCTCCTGACTTCTGCCGCTGGTAAACTAGAAATGTTTAAATTCACAATCTATAGCTTCGGTTCTATTATATGAAACATATAAGTTAAAAGACATTAATGACTTGTTATAACGTCAAACGACTTCTTTAATTTTGTGAGTTTTTCTTCATCTCATTGAGAAATGTTCGCATGACTGCAAGTATTCAGTGTCAATGGTTGCGATGTGTGATGGTCAAATCGGTGTATTCTTGCATCGCTAAGATGGTCCAAAGGGTTCTCCCTATCCCTAAAGATTCTTATTGGCACATAATGATCTTCAGCTGGTTCATAAATTCAGCCATGTCGTCTTATTCTTGTCCGCGTTACTCTTAAGGTTACGATTTCCAAACCTTGAGTTATACTTGGGGAAATGAGCGTTAAGGGGTTTATGCAACACTTAACGCTTTTTAAGGGATTACTTAAGTAAAAAAACAGCATTTAAGGGGAATTCTAATGGTGCGTTCACACCGGACGCGATTCGCGCGAGTGATTTACATGTTAAGTCAATGCAGAGACGCGAAATGGCATTCTGCGGCGCGATTCACACGAATGAGGCGGCGCGAAGGACGCGAATTGAGCGTTTTGAACGAGCGATTCACGCGAATTGCGCGAATCGCTCAAGTTGAAAAATCTGAACTTACAACGTGAACTTACAATAACAACGTACAGTTATAGCCTAAAAATATAAAGTAATGAAACTTTTCTTTGCCCTCAGCCTAAACGATTTGCCAGGGAACAAATTATAGATTCATGAGAGCAAAGATCGGCCGTTACAAGACGAATTATAGCTGGAGCCGCCACAGAGACATCAGAGCCAGCGGCAGAAGAACTGGCTGAGGAAAGGCTGATCTCACCGGGTTAATGAGCGCCGCTGATCCACTGGAGCTCACAACTCCCAAAACACCACATCACATGTTCAGAGAGGCACTCTTTATATAAATAAACCACACATTTGAGCTTTAAACAACTACATTATCGACTGAAAAAGTCTTAAAACTACGTTTTGTCACACATTAACAGTAGATTTGAACAAAAAAAAGACGTAAACACAGCCCATGTCAGCCATTTCTCAACGAGACGAGCCGCTGGCAGAAGCTCCGCCCATGAGGAGAATCACGTCTGTTGTGCAGTGAATGTCACACGCGATCCGCGCGAGTAAACTCAAAATGTTCAAGCGTCCACCTTCGTGCGATAAGCACAAATTATCCGCGGGAATCGCGTCCGGCGTGAACGCCACATAAAGTGTTTATGACGTTTCACTTAAAGAAACCATTAAAGGGTTAGTTCACCCAAAAATGTAAATTGTGTCATTAATGACTGACCCTCATGTGGTTGGACACCCGTCAGACCTCCGTTCATCTTCAGCTTCGAAGCGTTATGAATCAGTGAGCCGAATCATGATTCGGATTGCGTGTCAAACCGTCAAACTGCTGAATCGACTCACTGATTCATAATGCTTCAAACTGCTGAATCGACTCACTGATTCATAACGCTTCAAACTGCTGAATCGACTCACTGATTCATAACGCTTCAAACTGCTGAATCGACTCACTGATTCATAACGCTTCAAACTGCTGAATCGACTCAATGATTCATAATGCTTCAAACTGCTGAATCGACTCACTGATTCATAACGCTTCAAACTGCTGAATCGACTCACTGATTCATAACGCTTCGAAGCTTCATGAGGCCGTGTTTTGAAATCGTCATCACTATATAAGTCGTTATTTAGGGCTTTTTTGCGCACAAAAACTATTGTCGCCGATTCATAAAGTTATTGTAGAGCCGCTGTAGTGAGATGGACTTTGTAACTTTAGTCTTTAGTGTCTTTTAAGGGTCTTGAGAGTGTAAAGTTGAGCCAATGGAGGCCTTTCAGAGCATCAGATTTACACTAAAATATCTTCATTTGTGTCTGAAGATGAACGGAGGTCTGACGGGTGTCCAACCACATGAGGCTCAGTCATTAATGACACCATTTACATTTTTGGGTGAACTAACCCTTTAAGTAACACTTAAGAGTTTTTTTCTGCAACACCTTTAGGTTTAAGGGAAACATAAGGGCGAACTTAAGGGAAGATTACACTTAAGATGCTTTATGCAACCGGGCACTGGCTCACATTCAGCTCCGCCTCCATCCAATCGGCCCCGCCCTCCAGCGGTTCTTCTTCAATAGAGCGGTGTGGTAAACACACCCTGACGATACTTTGTTCTACACACACCCAAAACTGTCTAGAAACATGTATTTTCAAACAAACTGCTTCCAAACGGGCGTCTTCAGTGTGTGTGTGTGTAATTTATGCAGTACAAATCGTCCATAAATGCTAACAGACTGAAGATGTTCAAACAGTCTCCTCACAGTAAACACGGCTAACCTCAGGTAGCAAATGCTGTAAACCGCCATTAACCCGTGACCGCAGGGACCAGAGCAGATTTATCCGGCCTTGGCTCATCCCACGGGTAATAGCCGGGATTTATCCCGCGCTCTGAGGCTGTATATAATTGTGGATTATCTACTGAAATTCTCCGGCTTTGCTCCGATGGAAATTATCCACTGCATGCTATATAAATAACTCCGGGCCGCCCCGCCAGACAAACGGCTCGTCTCCTGAAAGACTTTCCAAAACATGACGTCTTAAGCCCTGTGAGCCGGCCTGTAGAAGATGGTTTGGGTTAATTCGCTCTTTCGTCATCCGAGGAATGCCTCTATTGTCTCGTGGCATATGGGCTCGATTGATGTGCTGAGTGAACGACACGCTAACACAAAACCTGCTTAGTGTTTTAATATCTAAACATTGGTCATTTAAGATGCATATACTTGAGGAGCTAAACGGCTGACATTATCGGGGCCAAGCGCAAAGAAGAAGACGAGACATGCCAAAATGGCGGACAGTGTCAGATCAACACATTTAAAATGATTTTAGGCATTGTAGTCAATGGGAATTTCATGTTTTGTTCTATTATAGCGCCACCAAGAGGCAATCACACCATTTTTGTATGTGTCCTCGGAGTGAGCCCATACATGTGTGTGTCAATATCTCATTTCGTTTTAGAGTTAGACATTTATGTGTGTCTATATTTATGTTATATTTATATGACACCTGACTTTGATTGGATGTCACTCCCCCTTACTATCAATATTTTGAAATTTGGGCATTAGCGTTTAGCTATCGACCTATGTTTCTGAACTTCTGACGCTGGTTTCGTCTTGATCGAACTAGCGGTTTCGAAGATATCAGCTAACGTTTTTTAAGAGCTAAATTATAACGCTGCACAAACCATATGCTGAAACCTGGCGAGTCTGGTATCGTTGGACTCGGCAAGGATTCAGGAGACAAAAAAAGTTACTCCCATGAAAATAAGTCAACCACACCCAAAGTTATAAGCGTTTGATAAAAAAAACTCCACCAAAATTCTCCACTAGGTGGCGCTGTTTCTAAACTTCTCAGGCTCCTTCAGGGCATTGTGCTGATGACCTATACAGAGTTTCATAACAATCCGTTCATGTGTTCATAAAATACAGCATTTTAGCACATAATTCAAAATGTCCGATATGGTAAAATTGGATATCAGACGACTCAGCATGATGTCCATATCTACGGACCAGTAGGTGGTGCTGTGCTGAAACGCTGCATGTTGCCTCAGGTCATGCTTGTGATGACATGTACCAAGTTTGGTTTGAATACGATAAAGCGTTGTGGAGATATAGCCTTAAGTGTATTTTTGCAACCACTACGTAAAATTAGTTTGCGCGTTGTTTGCGAACGGTTGAATTCCAGAACTTTTTGTCGACATGGTCTGATGATGATCTGGCTCAATTTTCGTGAAAATCGGAGTAACGTTGCCTAGGAGGAATTCGAAAAAATAGGTTTTTCTGTTAATTCAAAATGGCGGGAAAATTTTCATGACGTCATAGGGTGCAAATGAAACTTAATTTTGTCTCTATCCCTTACAGTTCAAAAGTTATTAGCATAAACATGAGTGAAAGTTTGGACAGGTGGTGGCGCTAGAGGGATTGTTTTAGAAACTCCAAATTTGGTGTGGTTACTATTGGTACTTTCCTCTATCTGTGTGCCACATTTCACAACTTTCCCGGACGCGGTTCAATGGGCTGCCATAGACTCCAATGGCGGAATAATAATAAGAAATCTACCGGTTTCAAACGGAGCCTCCACACCTTCAGTGCTCGGCCCCTAAAAATCATCAAAACGAAGTGAAAATATGTCAGTGGGGCAACTTCATTCAAAAAACAAGAGTGGTTTTCTGACCCCAGTGGGAGATTTGTGACCCTGGACCACAAAACCTATTGAGATTTATACATCATCTGAAGCTGAATAATCTTTCCATTGATCGGACAATATTTGAAAATCTTGAATCTGAGGGTGCAAAATCTCCTTTAAAGTTGTCCAGATGAAGTCCTCAGCAATGCATATCCCTACTAATAATACATTTATGATATATTTACGGTAGAAATCTCTTCATGGAGCATCATCTTAATATCCTAATGATTTTCGGCATGAAAGTAAAGTGTATAATTGTGAGCCATATGATGTATAGTTGGCTACGGGCACAGATATACCCGTGAGACGCAGGACTGCTGTTGACTCAGGTCACATGTTTGTTCTTGTTTTTCAAGCTTCATTTTGATCGATCTGAATGTCTTCAGTCATCTGTGCTTCTCCAGTAAACGCATGCACTCTTGATGTGAGAGTGTTTGGATATTTGTGCTGGAAAACAACAGAACTGAGGGCCTTCATCTGGAAGCGCTCAATAACGGCCAGTCCGGAGCTGTTATTCTTTGATAACCATTACTCATGCCGTGATGTTTGTCTGCTGTCATTAAAATGTAAGAAAAACAGCTGTGCTCCGATGCGCTTTCCGCCTCTGAAGTTTCTTTTGTGTTTCCATTATTTTGCCCAAAGTTGCCTGGATATTCCCGCTGCATGGAGCGGTTAGTGGGGTTTTGTTTTGGGAATTGCGGTCGCGCTTCCCAGGGAAATTACACGCCCCACCAGTGGCTTAATCAAACGGACAGCGTCTGTCTCGCGTCTGGACCGGAGTAGGGTTTCTCTGCTCCTCTCTGCGCAGTGTTCGTCTGAGGCATTAACACACTTCATCTGCTTTATCTCCAGTGTGTCCGCTCTCAACAGAAAATATCCATCACTCAGGCTAAGAGCGTTTTCACACTTGAAGGTCCGCACCGAAGTTCATGTTTTGATTAGTGCTGGGAATCGATTAAAGCTACACTGTGTAACTTTTTTAGTTTATTCTTAGCTAAAAACACTTAGTTCTTTCCAGTGCCGGCCCAAGCCCTTATGGGGCCCTAAGCAGAATTGTATTTGGGGGCCCCTCTGTGCCACCGATACGATTGACTATTGTCAATTCTTGATCATTCGCACACCCAGTATAAATTTTATTAGTTGTAGCTGTGTTGCTTACATCATGTCTGCCTGTCATGTTTTTACCCTTATACGGTTTATAATTGTAACAGTAGCAAACCCACAAGAGTAATCAAGTAATCAAGAATTGACAAAATGTAAAATGTGTACCTTGAATGCAATGTAAGTCGCTTTGGATAAAAGCGTCTGCCAAATGCATAAATGTAAATGTAAATGTAATCAGGCATTAATATTCAAAGTCTTACAGTAAGTCTTACAGTACTACAGTTCACACTGGGATATGTACTTTTTTTAAGTAGTCTCTTATGCTGAATATGCTCACTTTTCCCCAGGATTCTTTGATGAATAGAACAGAAGGTTAAAAAGAGCAGCATTTCTCTGTGAAATAGAAAGCTTTCAAAAAAATCCTAAAAACATTGTTCAACACTGATAATCATAAATGTTTGTTGAGCATCAAATCATCATATTAGAATGATTTCTGAAGGATCACATGACACTGAAGACTGGAGTAAGGATGATAAATTCAGCTTTGATCCCAGGAATAAATTACACTTTACTATATATTCACATAGAAATCAGCTGTTTTACATTATAATATTATTTTACAATAATTCTGTTTTTACTGTATTTTTTATCAAATAAATGCAGCCTTGGCGAGAAGAGGCTTATTTTAAAAACAAGAAATGTTGATTTCTTTCAAACATTAAACAGAGCTTTTATTTTGGCGGAAATAATTTTTTTTTTTGTATTCCATTCGACTGTGTAGAAAGAACCTTTTTATTTTCTACATAAAAACTTCCAAAATGTAGGATACACAACTTATAATTTCAAGGGAGAAACTGGAAGCTATGCTGTCTACTCTGTCCAAAACATGCAGCGCGTCAGACTATATATTTGCACTAAACTATATATCCCATTCTCAAATCCATCCATTCATAAAAAGGTTATCGGGCAACTGACGAGTATGTTTTAGCGCCACTTTTTCCGCACTTTGGACTTTGAACCCAACAAGCGAATGGTGTTCAGCCGATGGCGCCGCGATCTCGTGCAGCGCTGTCAGAATCAATCCGTGCATATATCAGAAAACTTTTTGCAATTCATTGCAATAATTGTTTAAGGCCATTTCACGATTTCAATCATCATAAAATAACTTTGCCGGAGAGTAATTTCTTGTGCTATTGGGGGCCCTCTGGTGGCCAAGGGGGCCCTAAGCAGTCGCTTAGTTTGCTTATGCCTTGGGCCGGCTCTGGTTCTTTCAAAAATATATGTGCTCATTAATGTATATTTACTTCTTTCAAGTAATAAAGTATTCTCGTAAGTTTATAATATGGCATTGTAAATTCATACGGGTGAGGGTTCGAATGCGGGTCGCCATGTTGCCCCTCCATCTTGAAAGTACATTAGCCAAAGAGGGACATACCCGTAAATTCAAGCTTTGCCTTTGGCGTTTTAACACTCGATGGCACCGTGACGAATGTGGACGAGGTCAAGCTGGAAGCCATGTTAATCTTGGACTAAATCGGCCACCGTAGGAGTTAAAACGAAATCGGAATTGAGAGGAACAGAAACTAATATTCACTTGATGGTCATATACATTTTCACCACTAGATGGGGGAAAATATCACACAGTGTAGCTTTTAAAAAAGGAACTAATTAATCTTATAATCGCAAGTTTTTAATATTTTAAGTTTTTAATATTTTAATATTGTAATAATTTCAGTTACTCTACAAATTAACGTATAAACATTTTAAAGACAGAATATGTTAAATGTGTTGTATTGTCATGTTTTTATGAATGAAGGCCAGTATCACTGATGCCTCTATGAAACATTAATGACGTTACATTACAGTATAACTGAAAGCTCCCAATTTCAACATTTATTAGGCTTAAAAAAACAACTTTTAATTTAAGTGAACTTAAAACAATCTTTACATAAGCCCATTATAATAAATGTTATTTTTACCTGTGGCCTTCCCTGTTAGACATATACAGAAATGTAATAGTTATCAAACACCTTTCTTAACTGCATAAATAATAAATGAAATATAGATTAATCATCATTAAAGCTACATTTTCCTCTGTTCCCGTTGTTCTGTGATGAACATTAATGACATCATCATCAGTGTTTCTGTCACTTTAAGAACGGCCGCTGACGAACATGACGCGGATCTGAAACGCTGTCCCGCGCATCTCATTATCTCACAACTCTTTAAATTAAAACGGATATAAAAACGGACGCTGCATTATTTGCGTAAAATTTTTTTAATGCGTTAAGCTGAAAAAATGTATCGCCCGCGTTAACGCGTTAATTTGCCCAGCCCTAGTTTTGATACATTGGGTTAGTTTTGGTTTGGTTTCGCATTGCCATCATGCGAGCGCACTAAAGAACTGACACACTTGCGTCCTGTCGTCATCATCATGTGGGCGGCATCTGGACACTGATTGGTTTGTAAACAGATGTGCGTCTGATGTCTGCGTTTTTGACAAGAATTAATGAACAGGCGTATATCGCTGTCACTAGTCAACAGTGCACATTGCTTTTCATTTGGAATAGTTTGGTTTAAAAGTGGGCATTTCAAGCTTTCTCTACTCATATTTCTCATGTGTGTGAGGCGGAGTTTGGGTTTATTTATGAGACGTGTTCACGTCTCCATGTCACGATTATTGTCTGCTACAGCCGATTTGCTTCTTATTTATTAAATCCAGACAATTGGCTGATGAAACATTGATTAAAATTAAGATACAATTTATACAAAACGAAATTGACTTTAAAGAAAGGCTTTCTACAAAACAAAACTTAATGAAGTGGTCAAAATCATTTCTGTCTTCTGTCTTCTGCATGTGCGTTCGGAAGCAAAACAAATATGGGTGTGTCCTCTCTCAGAAAGATTTGACTGGAGTAGATGTTATTTACATTAAGTAAGGAATAATTGACGACGGGCTGTTGAATTATTAGAAAAATAATGCACACCCAAGGTGTTATTGGATGGAATTATTCGGCTTATACAACGGTTACCACACCTCAAGACATCGATCCGATGATATATTTAAAGGGATTTATATATTTTGTACTTAAATCGTTATTGTGAGTAGGACTATTTCTTCCGCGTCTCATCCAATGGCTCTTTTGCTAGTTCTGAAACGTCATTTTAAAGCTAGTTGTGGAGGCTTGAGCCTCTGTGCGATTCTTACATAATTAAACGTCATTTTGTGGAAATAATTTGTCCTTTTTATCTTATTGTTTACTATATGTATTTGATTGGTCAGTGTCGTTGTGGGTTTTGGTTATTTGCTGTTGTCGGCTGTAAAGACATGTGAAATAACTGAAATCATTTGGCGGAGTGATATGGAACTGTAATGTGGTCAAGAGCTGCCTGGAACTACGTTCGCTGTGCGTTTCCTAGAAAATAATTGCACACCTCAAAACGATCATCAGCCAATCAGATTCAAGCATTCAACGGCAATATAAGTACAAATATATCGCCTTGTTTGCTAAACATCTGGTTTGACAAGACAAGATTTCGGAAATCACCTTATCATTGAGAGTGGCAATAGTGTAGGTTTAGACGGTTTTGACGCAAATCGACCCACGGTTCGAATCCGCCTTTTGCTGAACTCGCTCTACTCCCTTTTCCCATCACATTTCAGATCAGAAAGGCATTTATTTTCAATAAAAATGAAGAAAATATTAGAAAAGTGGAAATAAAGCTTCTCACATGTGTTTAATAATAAGTGTGTATCGGTTAGGGGTATGTAAACAGACGTGCTGAATTACAGACGGTAAAAGTGAGTGGGTCCAATATCATTGATCGTAAAAAGTGGGTGGGTCTTGTCCTGGTTCCGACGCCCATGGTCTTCTGACATATTGCGCACCTTTGCCCTTTTCATAATCAATATAGCCGAGATGAAATTTAAAAATGACATTATAATATTTAAACATAAAGAGGAACTTCCTGTGAATGCTCTGAGAGTCTGAACCATACAGAAAATGCTTTCACACTAGAAGCGAACCGAACCTTTGCTCAGTTTGATCTGGACCGAGATCGCCTCTTTTCATCTGACCAAATGTCGTCTGTTTGTTCTGGACCGTGGTCAGGGGAGGTTTCACACCGGCCATTTTGATTCGGATCAAACTGAAGAGTCAGAAAATCCGGATCAAACAAGGTCGGTGTGAAAGGGCCCTGATTGACAGCTGGAAATTATGCTTCATCTACATATGCTCATAAGTTTGGAATAATTAGTGTTTTAATGTTTCTGAAAGAGTCTCTTCTGCTCACCAAGGATGAGTTTATTTGATCAATAATACTGTAAAAAAGGTGAAATATTCCTTCAGTGTAGATCAGCTGTTCTCTATGTGAATATACTCAGGGCTTGAAGTGGAAAAATAAAGTGCCGGTACTCACCAGAGGGGGCGGGGCTTTGTTGGGGGCGTGGTTAAGGGGGGATTGTTTAGTCAATAATTCAAGAAGGTCCGTATTTTAAAGCTCTTTCTAACTTTTACTCAGCCTTAAAACTACATATCCTCCTGGGACCCAGAAAAAAAAAATATTTTTTTCATGTAATTTGTTTAGAGCATAAGAAACAAATGGGAAAATACTTTTTTGAAAATTATTATTTTATTCATATGTTATGATATGTCCTCTGTAGTTGACACCAGGACTGAATTGTTTAAAAAATAAAATGACATGAAATTGCATGTATAGGCAAAAACAATGGGATTTATTTTTAATTCACCAATCAATTTAAATTTTCGGGATTTTTTTAAAACAAACTTTGTTTAAAGATGATTCTGAACTATGTTATGAAAGATATAACGGAACGCATTGATATACCATTTTACTTTATGCAATATGTTGGTAAAATGGCCATACTTGGATTTTCCCATTCAATATACTGCATCTAATTTGCATATTAATGTGTTCTTGGTGCAACATGTAATGAAAACATAAGTGTAATAATTGGCAACATTTTCATAATAATATCTAGTATTTCATAGAATTATTGATCCCTTTTCACGTTTTGCGTCTCCGGATAATCATGATTTAACTCCTGGCGTCTCTACAGTGGACATTAATGAAATCAATGCTCCGTTTTGTAACAGAAAGTCATATTTTGATTAGAAACCCCATTTTCCTGAGATGTTGATTTATAACAAACAATTAGAAAATGAATCAGATTTAAATTATAATTAAAAAAATTATCATTTTCCATGAGTGCTAAACATTAATGTCAGCCGTTTCTAAAGACCAAGAATTTGTTGTTGTCCTGATGAAACCTACAAACATTTGGTATCTCTGCAAAGCCCTGAATGTGCTCTTTACAGGACATCCAGACTGAGACATGTGACATGTGACATGTATGATGTCAGAGAAATTCACTAAAATATAATGTCCACTACAGTGGACAAAAGTCTATTCCTGGGTCCCAGGATATACAACTATAGCATTTGTTACATTAAGGGTTTATTTACAAAGCACAACCACTGACGGCTCCTCATTACTATGCAGGCCAATGAGAACTTCTTTTCTTTCTTTTTTCTAATCAAATAGCAAAACAGTTATAAACTATAGCTAAAACATGCCACAGATATACATCTCTAGTGAAAAATCTATTCCTTTCACTGATTATTATCTATTATAAATTCTACAAGTAGTCAAAATGTCCCACAATAAATGCAACAGAATGTGATGAACTCTAGTAAATGTGGCCATCAGGAGTTTAAAGAGCTTGCAGGATGAGGCTTCCCCTCTTCTTCCGTCATTTTAGTGGCTGTTTTAGCTCATGTTGGACTTTCTCTGTAGTGTTTTACTGCATTCTCAATAGAGTTCAAATGGGACGCACATTTTATCATCAGCGTCGCATAAGAACGGCTCGTGCTAATCTTTGTTTATACCCCATTTGGCATCTAACTCAAAATAACAGCTTTAAACAGATCAATCTTATTCATAAACAAAAGTATTGTGTATAAAAGTTGAAGAACATTCAATGCAAACTCAAAAAAGCTGCATCTTTCTCATAATCTATATATAAATACAACAAACAACAAATACGTTTGTCTTAAAGTGGTGGAACAACAGGGCATTGTGTATCAAAAAGTTAAATGAAAATAAATTAATATAATGACGAAAAAATTACATCTATATAACAAAAATAAATAAATAGTCCCATAGTATTCAATGGCTGACTGTAGTAGGTGATTTCATATAATAATGTAAATGTCAACTCATTAATTGTCTGAATTTCCACATTATAATGGAATCATAAGCTACTAGTCAAAAAGAGAATGAGGGTCCTTGTCCGATTCGAATGAAACGCATCCAAACTGGATGAAGGATCCTCAATATTTGGGCCCTTACAAGACATAATATCATAAAATATGATATTTTTCCCTATCGAATTAAGGTCTGTACAGTAGAGATGTCAGTTAAAGGGTTAAAATATGTTTTAGGTGGAATATTGTGAAAGCAAAAAGCACTAAAAATTCTTGATTTATTAACCCCATTTCCCCATTATATGTACTTACAAGGCATTTGCCCACCGGCAACTATAGTTGTACAAAACACTATAGATCTGTTGTAAGAATTGTTTTGTTTGGATGATTCTAGAGACCTTCGCGATTATGTAGATATATATATGTGTCAACAAAAAATACTTATTAGCAGTGTTGGGGAAAGTTACTTTGAAAAGTAATGCATTACAATATTGCGTTACTCCCTTAAAAAGTAACTAATTGAGTTACTTAGTTACTTTTTAAGAAAAGTAATGCGTTACGTTACTTTTGCGTTACTTTTTCTCACCTGGGCTGGGCTTGTTTTTGTTTTGTTTTTCATAACAAAAAAGTTATATTTTTGTGCAACGGTAAAGACCTCTTCATACCAAAATTGAAATAATAAGGTAAAGATGCAGATTCCCTCATGAACACTAGAGGGCGCAGCTCTGGATAATGGAGAAGAGGACGCAGGAGAAAAAAGTTTTACCAATAAAAACTAAAAATCTAGTAATTTTCATCATCAAAGGTCAGCAGCAAGACATTGGTCAATTAAATATAAAGGTAGATTATGCATACAAATAGTTTTTCCAAATAGTATTATTTAACATTTAATTATTGGAGGTTTGTTTAGTATTCTGATTTTATTCATTTTGAGGAGGACAGAATCTTTATTGTGCAAGTGAGATAAATAAATGCTCACATTTAGTCTAGAACTACAATAACCATCATGATCACACACACACACACACACACACACACACACACACACACACACACACACACACACACACACACACACACACACACACACACACACACACACCTCTGCACTAACTCTCAACATGAGCTGTCAGTCAAATTAATGTGGAAAAGTAACTCAGATATTTTGTTGTAAATTTGAAAAGTAATGTGTTACTTTACTAGTTACTTGGAAAAAGTAATATTATTACGTAACTCAAGTTACTTGTAATGCGTTCCCCCAACACTGATTATTAATAACATGAAAATATTCTTTGTTTGGGAGGGTTTGCCTTCGCTATGCTTCCTGGAAGTAGGGGTAGGAAGTTGGCAGTGTCATGTGACAGGAAGGAAGTTAATAGCTTTTCTTTTCTTGAAATCTTTATTTGGTTGTGTCATTGAGATTAAAAACACGGATACTATCTAGAAAAATACTTTTGACAACTATACACTGCGGCAACATAACATTTTTGAATTATTCTCAATTTTTGACTGCCAGTATATTTCACATTTACGCATTAGGCCGACACGTTTTTCCCTGGGAATGGAACCCGTGACCTTCTGCATGAGCGACAGCCACGAAACACAAAAGACAAACTCCATCCGAGCCAGCAGATCCATCCCCAGCCTCAGCCTGACCTGGAGCTCAGATCGGGTTTCTGCGGAGAGGGCAGAGGGCCGGCGGGTTGTCTCAGGGCATCTCTGGCTCAGAGTTCAGACATGTCCCCGGCCCCTGAGACTGACCCCGGGGTCGCGACCCCTGCGCCAGGCCGTGTCACACACCACGGGTGTAAAATCAGCAAACACACACGCTTAAACACACACGAGACGAGCGCCACACTCACACAGCTCACAGGGAACGCTCAGACATTCTTCCAGTAACGTTAATAGAACATCCGAATTAATTTGATGAATAATAGAGCGTTTGCTCAACGTATCTGGACTTTAACGTGTTTTTTAAATGTTGCTTCTTGTTTCGGAACATCCAGAGAACATTCAGGAGTAACTCTGAAGAATGATGAAACAGAACGTTCCTTTAACGCTCAAATAACCAAATAAAAATGGTTTAAAAAACATTAAAATGATTGTGTGTGTGGGGAATTGATTGGATGGCGGTGGTTTGCTATTGGCTGATCTCATGTGAGTGACAGGTGGCCCCGCCCTCATCATCAGAGAACAGATGAAGTTATTCTGACTCTAGATTACGGTGTGTTTCAGGGTCATGGTTTTACTGAGGGATGTCGATGCCGCTCATCATTTCAACACCTTAATGATACATTTTAAACCACTTTTGCTTCATTTGAAGCTTTTTTTGCTACGTATTAATTTTTTTTGTTACATTTGAACCTTTTTTTATACATGTTAACTTTTTTTGCTACATTTTAACTAGTTTTTGTTACTTTTTTAACTTTTTTTGCTACGTATAATTTTTTTGCTACATTGATACCAGTTTTTGCAACATTTGAACCCGTTTTTGCTACATTTTAAACCTTTTTTGCTATATATTAACATTTTTTTTGCTACATTTGAACCCATTTTTGCAACATTTGAACCAGTTTTTGCTACATTTAACCTTTTTTGCTACATATAAAAAAATGTGCTACATTTGAACCCATTTTTGCTACATTTGAACCAGTTTTTGCTACATTTAAACCCGTTTTTGCTACATTTTAACTAGTTTTTGTTACTTTTTAACCTTTTTTGCTACGTATGATTTTTTTGCTAAATTTTAACCCGTTTTTGCTACATTTTAACCAGTTTTTGTTACTTTTTAACCTTTTTTGCTACATATGATTTTTTTGCTACATTTGAATCAGTTTTTGCTAAACATTTGAACCCGTTTTTGCAACATTTTAACTAGTTTTTGTTACTTTTTTAACTTTTTTTGCTACGTATAATTTTTTTGCTACACTGATACCAGTTTTTGCAACATTTGAACCCGTTTTTGCTACATTTTAAACCTTTTTTGCTATATATTAACATTTTTTGCTACATTTGAACCCATTTTTGCTACATTTGAACCAGTTTTTGCTACATTTAAACCCGTTTTTGCTACATTTAACCTTTTTTGCTACATATAAAAAAATGTGCTACATTTGAACCCATTTTTGCTACATTTGAACCAGTTTTTGCTACATTTAAACCCGTTTTTGCTACATTTGAACTAGTTTTTGTTACGTTTTAACCTTTGTTTCTTCATTTCAAACCATTTTTGCAAAATGTTAACCTGTTTTTACTACATTTGAACCTTTTTATGCTACACTTTAACTGTTTTTGCTACATTTCAACCCGTTTTTGCAACATTTTAAACCACCTTTGTTTCAATTGAACCTTTTTTGCTACATTTAAACCTGCTTTTGCTAAATTTTAACCAGTTTTTGCTACATTTTAACTAGTTTTTGTTACTTTCTAACCTTTGTTTCTTCATTTCAAACCATTTTTGCTAAATTTTAACCTGTTTTTGCTACATTTGAACCTTTTTATGCTACACTTTAAACGTTTTTGCTACATTTCAACCCGTTTTTAATTGATTTTAAACCACCTTTGCTTCATTTGAACCGTTTTTGCTGCATTTAAACCTGCTTTTGCTAAATTTTAACCAGTTTTTGTTACATTTGAACCCTTTTTTGCTACATATTAACATTTTATGCTACATGTTAACCCGTTTCTCGCCATGAAAATATAAACAATTTGCGCTGTATTAAAATTGAGTGCTATATATTAATAAAACACTTCACTGGTGCTCAGATCTGATTGGCTGAGCGAAATTAATTGATTGATTGTGTCTGTGGGGAATTGATTGGATGGCGGTGGTTTGCTATTGGTGGATCTCATGTGAGTGACAGGTGGCCCCGCCCTCATCATCAGAGAACAGATGAAGTTATTCAGATTCAAGATTATTAACACAATAATGATGCGCAGCGATAAATCATTTACAACAAACACTGCAATATTCCAATAAAAACCACAAGTGTCCATTTTGATGTCACAGTGACTTTAAAGTGTTTTGACGATGTTAAACGTGTATTCACTCGGAATATCAAAGGCTGAAACACGTGTACGTCAGATGCCCAGGCCTCAAATCTCGGTCCAGAAACTCTTTCTCCACCACCTCCACTTCCTCTCCGCTCTCACTTTAAACAGAAATGACTGGAGGAATAATTAGGAACACTTGGAGCTCTTTATGATAGCACGGCATAAATATTTATCCCTGTCCAGAAGTACAGAGACGTCGTAGGTGCGCTCGCTACACCCGCCTTACGATCTCATGCCAACGCCCGAGGACTCGCGGGCCAGACGTTCAAGGGCTTTTTTGTTGTGGTGTGGATCAAATGTTCTGTATTTATTGTCTTGCATTTTTGTGCTAATAAGTGAGTGACAGACAGCTCGAGGTGGGGCGGCAGTGGTTTTGTAGCCGGTTTGTGTTTTTCCCCCGGGTCACTGAGGATCAGAGTTTTTAACAGCGATTCTCAAATGGAGGGGAATGAGGAGAGAGCATATCTAATTGCTTTCATATGCCATATTATTGGCTGATTTAAATAATTGCAGACACCAGGGGCTGGGGGGGGCGTGACCTGTGACCCCTGCGGCGGCCCCGAGCACAACTATGGTAAAGGCGCTTTTTTTCCAGTGTAAAAATGTTTCATGGAAAGAAGTTGCCTTTAACTGCTTTTTTATTGTGTGAACACTGCAGCAAAATCCTTCTGATGAAGATTAATAAAACGCTTAATAAATCATTTGAGCGAACGATTCAATGATTTAGTGATTCAAAAGATTCACTAGAATGAATCGCTGCTGACATTCTGCTCATTTTGCTGTTGCTGTGTAAATAATCAAGATGTAATAAATAAAGTTGAAGCTCCTTTTATACCTATAATTTATAATGACACTGATGAATATTGCAGTAAATCACTCTGATAAAGCATAATAACATTTAATAAATCATTTGAGCGAATGATTCAATGACTCACTTGGTGGACGGAATTTAACGACTCGCAAAGTCATTTTAAACCAAACTTTTATTTTAACGGGTTTCATATTTAACTTGAAAAAATTGTGACATAATTATATTACTGTAGTACAGTAGAATTTAGCGATCTAAAATTCTTTCATGTTTTAATTTTAACAGTAAAGCTCTGTTGTGCAAGCACTTTGTTTGACAAAAATGTTCGTTGTAATGTAAAAGATTTTATGATTTTAATTCATTAGACATACTTTTTGGTTATTAAAATGTAATTAACCATTAACCTCTTAACTGTCACCATCCCACTGGCAGGACACCTGGCATCCTTTTTTTCGTGTCATATATTTTAGTAATAATCATAATTTAGGTATCATTCAAAAGCTTACGAACTCAAAATTCATCCTGTGTAAACCGTTTTGAAATTGGACGTTGCGTTACCATGGAAACTGCACTTTAAATTCTTCTAGCTGGCTCCTCCCCCTAGTGGGTGGTGTCATGTTTCATATTACAAAATGCATTTTACTTTTATAAATGTATTTAATTTTTCAACTTTATAATCAAAATCTTTTCTAATCTTGACAAAACACATATCGTCGGAAAGGTCTGAGTCCCAAGGTTCCATATTTGGTGACTGTTTTGTGATGGAAGTGACATTTGGACTGAAATTTACAGGAAAATGCATCAATGGAATGTAAATGACACCCGGTGGCTGTTTTTGGTACAGCGCCTAAACAAAATCTCATGGGGACTTTAATTTTTGTGATATCAACTTCAAATTTGGAACACAACTTGGTTACACATATGGCTTTGATTTTATAGTAATTTTAAAATTTAAAATGATATAATTATAAAATAAAAAAAATATTTAGTACAGTGTTTTTTATTTACAGTCAATTTAAACGTCCATAACTTTTTCATTCTTTTATATTTTGAATTGCTTTCACTTCAGCAATAGTTTCACGTGTAAGAAACTTTCACGTGTATTCTTAAAAAGGGGGGTGACAGTTAAGGGGTTAAAATTGAGCCCCCCAAAAATGTATTAAACCGTTAAAATTGAGTCCAAAAAAACTGAAAACACAGAATTTGGTAAAATAAAATAAAACAGAATTTGAGAAAACAAATGCATTTCATAGGGCCCTAAACATGTATTTTTTGCAAAACTTTTAATAAATTGTTATTAAATTGTACACGTTTCATGGTTTTAATTAATTAGACATGGTTTTGATTACTAAAATGTAATATAACCATTAAAACTGAATCCAGAAAAATTTAAACGTAAATGATGGAATTGGGAAAAAAATCTAATGGATTCCACTGAACCAGTGAGGGAATCAATCTGAGCAACTCTGGTTGGTGATTCAAAAGACTGTATAATGAATAAAGCATTAAATCACAGGGAAACTGATGGGAATCATACCTGTCAGCTCTTTCTTTAACTTGCGCAGGTCTTTTGCGAGATCCTCAAACTTGACCTGTGCCGCGTGGAAGAGATCCTGAGGTTCAGGCAGTGGGAAAACACTCTTCTCAGTTCCTGCATTCTGAAACACAACCACACAACCTTTCAGTCTACTTGTGTACAACAAGGATTTTCTTGGCATTTTTGTCTTATTTTCTATTGCAAATATCAACCCAACTAACACAAATATATGTTGCTGACATTCCCATTTAAGTTATGAAAGCATGATCGTTTTTTTTTCTAGGTTATGTGAACAGACATTATATTAACCCTCTGGTGCTCTTCAGTCGTTTTTGACCAATTGTTTAATTGTTTACATCATTGGAATGGTACGAAACTTGCTAAAGGTTTTGAAAAGAAATCATGGACATGATTCGTCCTCGAAAAATAGTCACACTTGTGCTCCTCGCGGTTGAAAATGAGCACATTGGAAACGAATGGCAGACAATTTTCCTCAAGTGGAAGCGTTTGGTACTGCAGCCAAACACTCTCACTGAAAGCTCATTTCTTGATATATCAACCTCGAATTTCAAACACAGCTTATTTAGATTTATAGCTTTGAATTTCTTGCAGATTTACAGTTGAACATGTTTTTGAAAATATATATTTCATATAAAAAATGTATTTTTGTGCATTTTTCATAACAATAAACGTAAAATTCTGTGACACTTTATTTTTTAATTCACTTCAGCAATAATCTGCCAAGTGACATCTTTAAAAAGAGACCAAACTATAGTCTGTGATCTAAAGCATTCAAGATTTAGCAGTTTAAGCTGGAAATGTAATTTTCAGGTGCTCAAAAAGTGAATAAATGGATTATAAATACAGCGCAAATATAATTTAGTACCATAAAATCTCCTAAAAATACTAAATAATAAACATTATTGAACTAAAATATAGTACATTTCATTGAAATAAAAAAAAAGTTACGTTTGGATCGTGCATTTTCATGTGTATTCTCAAAAAGGGGGGTGACAGTTAAGGGGTTAAAATTGAGCCCCAAAAAAACTTAAAACAGAAAACAAAACAAAAATACAACAGAATTTGAGAAAACAAATCTATTTCATAGGGCCCTAAACATGTAATTTTTGTTAAACTTTTAATAAATTGTTATTAAATTGTACACGTTTCATGATTTTAATTAATTAGACATGCTTTTGATTACTAAAATGTAATGTAACCATAAAAAAACAAAAAAACAATCCAGAAAAAAATTCCCGTATGAATGGAATTTGGAAAAAAATTAAATGGATTCCGCTGAACCAATGAGTGAATAATTCTGAGCAACTCTGTTATGAATAAATGGATTGTAAATACAGCGTAAATATAATTTAGTACCCTAAAAATACTAAATAATAAACACTATCGAACTGTTACCGTCAGTTTATGGGGTTAAAAAAAAGCTCAAACGGCTGTACCTCGTCCATGTTTCGCAGGTAGTAAGACACCACATAATCCACCAGGCTTATGCGATTGTCCTGATGGGGAAAGAGCAGAATGAGCAGATGTTGAGCTGACCGTATCACACCCAACCACTACAGAAGCAGGTTTAGGGTGGTGTTGTTTTAATACCCTGCTCTTGACGTCTTTTAATTTAGGAAGGATCTCCAGTCCGAATCCATCCGCCTGTCCTCTGGTTCTGTTTCCACCGTTCATGTAGTTTCCAAAGGCCAAAATGAGGCCGATCACATCCTTCACACTGTCATTCTCCAGAAACACCTGCAGAGGCACAGCAAACACACACTTACATGCTTCAACAGCAGCACGTGATCACAGGCATCATATCAATGTGTTTTTGCTGATTTCATTACATTTTCGCATTTTTTAAGGCGAGACACTACAGGTGAATAGGGATTTTTTTTTTAAATTACAAGATATCACTGTGAAACTTCTCCAGTTTTTTACTGGCATAAACATAAGCAAAAAAATGTATTACAAGTTTTGTGTAAATTAATGTTTTAATATGCAAATGAGGCCTTATATACTTAAATATACACTCATTTGCATACATTTCCAAAAACAAAATCTGGAAATTGGACCATGTTTAAAATTCTTGGTTGTATTTGTTGACATATTAGAGGAGAGGGCTTTAACAGAGGGGATTCTGGGTATCTGATTTTGAGCTTTAGTAAATTAGAGAAAACTGACAATAGTCTTAAAAAAATCAATTTTCGCCATGTTTTTGTGGAGTTAAAGGACCTATAACTTATGATAGGAATGATATATCAACAAATCCCTCGGGAAAAGCCTTCAGAATGTAGTTCAGGATAAGACTGGAAGAGTTGGTGCTCCTGAAGTGGATAATCTGACTCTGAGTGTGAGTTTTATATTGCATAATTGCATACATTTCTATGAAACCCCCAACCTACAAACAAAATATATATTCAGTTCATTAATATCAGTAGTGTATAATATTTAAAACTTATAAATAAGTGATTAATAGCAATAGCCTTAAGCTGAAGAGAACTACACACAACAGTCACACACACTGCAGACGAGCTGTCCCTGTATGTGTGTGTCCATCTATAACGATTTTAATCTGATTCTGACGGGGTTTCGTCGTCTAATCTGTTGTTGTTTATTTTATTTTACCAGCTCTTGCTACTTGCTCTTCTCTGTAAGTGTTTATGAGCTGATTTTGGCGTTGTCTGCAGTATTTTCTCTCAGGTGGAGAATACACAAGGAAGAGGCAGCTCGTATCACGTAGTGAGAAACTCACAGACCAATCAGATGTGGTTCTCGGCTGCAAACTTTTGCAGTTGGTTAGTTCTACAAAGAAAATGGCCGTATTTGGATTAGCCAGTGCTGTGTGTGAGACTGAGAGCTTTATAATGATGCCATGCAGGCATCACGTTTCTGAGAATGGAGCTCGCGTTAGAATAACTGTTGATGATTTCGGATAGAATTCTAAAGGCACAAGTTGACAAAATATAATGTAATAACCACCTTAATGCGTAATGTTGACATTTTTTTTATTTTGACATGAAAGCTTACATGTTACTGCATGAAAAAAAACGATGTTTTCACCTGCTGTGTGATATTTTCCCCCATCTAGTGGTGAAAATGTATATGACCATCAAGTGAATATTAGTTTCTGTTCCTCTCAATTCCGATTTCGTTTTAACTCCTACGGTGGCCGATTTAGTCCAAGATTAACATGGCTTCCAGTTTGACCTCGTCCACATTGGACACGGTGCCATCGAGTGTTAAAACGCCAAAGGCGAAGCTTGAATTTACGGGTATGTCCCTCTTTGGCTGATGTACTTTCAAGATGGAGGAGCAACATGGCGACCGGCATTCAAACCCTCACCCGTATGTATTTTCAATGGCATTTTATAAACTTACGAGAATACTTTATTACTTGAAAGAAGTAAATATACATTAATGAGCACATATATTTTTGAAAGAACTAAGTGTTTTAGCTAAGAATAAACTAAAAAAGTTAAACAGTGTAGCTTTAAATAAAAATAAATGAATGAGTTTTCTTTGTAAGTTCAATGTACTAATGGGTCAAGAAGTATTTGATTTTGTTTCCGGTTGATTCGTTACTTTGGAATTGGAAGGAATAATCAAATATAAACATACTAGTTCAAATCATTTCAACCAGTAGTATGCTACACTGACATCACATGACCATGTTTTGTTGCATGTCTACTTAATGAGTGGTTTGCACATTCATTTTATTTCTGATTTTATTATTGCAATCGATAGTGTTCCTATTTTTCTTCTTCTTCTTCCGCTCTTGAGTCTATAGCAGAACCGCTTGCAGGAAACTTATGAAATAGTCTGAAGTGTCACCACAGTCAATTTGGAGTCTCTAACTCAATCCCTCTAGCGCCACCACCTGTCCAAATTTGCACTTGCGTTTATGCTAATAACTTTTGAACCGTAAGGGCTAGAAACAAAATTTTCTCTGATTCCTTTGCTCAAGACGGTTCCACTACTCCAAGGCTGTTGCTCTGATTTTCACAAAAATTTAACCAGATCATCTTATGGAATTCAAGTTGATTGATCAAACCGTTCTTGAATAACGCGCAAACAAATTTGACGACAGGAACACCAAAATGGACATGAGGCTATATCTCCGCAAACGCTTTAGTGTATTCTGACCAAACTTGGTGTGTGTTATGAAAACTATGACCTGACGTTACCTGCAGAGTTTCGGCACAGTACCACCTAGTGGTCAGGAGATATGAATTTTATTTTTGCTTGGCCACTTATATTTTTATGTATTACAAATTTTGGAAGTTCAAACATGATTTCATTGATGTTGCTTCCGGTCGATTCCTCACTCTGAAAAACGGAAGGTAAACCCAAATATATACACGTACTAATACATACTAATTAAAAAACGTCTTGCAACAATAATCATTTCAACCAGTAGTGTGCTACACTAACATCACATGACCTTGTTTCGTTGCATATCTACTTAGTGGGTGGTTTGCACATTCATTTTATTTCTGATTTTATTATTTATGGGCCAAGCACGGCAGGTGTTTCGGCATCTATTCTAATCGATAGTGTTCCTATTCTTCTTCTGCTCTTGAGTCTATGGCGTCTGATAGAACCGCTTGCAGGAAACTTATGAAATAGTCTGAAGTGTCACCATAGCAAATTTGGAGTCTCTAACTCAATCCCTCTAGCGCCACCACCTGTCCAAAGTTGCACTCATGTTTATGCTAATAACTTTTGAACCGTAAGGGCTAGAAACAAAATCTTTTTCCTCTGATTCCTTTGCTCAAGACGATTCAAAGTCGATTACTTTACAAACACGGAAATTGAACCACATCATCTTAGGAAATTCAAGTTGATTCGTCAAACCGTTCTCAAATAACGCGCAAACAAATTTGACGACGAGCACACCTAAAGAACTTGAGGCTATATCTCCGCATCGCTTTAGCATATTCTGACCAAACTTTGTGTGTGTTATGACAACCATGACCTGAGGAAACTTGCAGAGTTTCGGCACAGTACAACCTAGTCGTCGGGAGATATGAATTTTCTTTTTGCTTGGCCTTTTAACCCCCTCGAGTCGGCGGATGCGCAGGCGCGATTGGCTCTCTTTTTTTCTTATCAGTGCCCAAGAGACTCAAATAACTCTGTCGTTTTTTATCATTCAGGCGAGTGTTATACATCATTTTAATCTGTTATGTTTCTATTTTTTTGTGTACAGTCACAATAAAAACAAAATGTTTTGCTTTTTGCAAAATAAAGAAAACAAACATGATCTGCCTCTCTCTCAAAGACGTTCATTCAGATAGTCTTCAGAAAATGACCTCTAGCTTAGTGAATACTTGTCTCACAAACATGAGACATATGTCTAAAGAAACGCTGAAATGTCAGGTTTTAAACAAGGTAAAACAAATATTCTGTGTTTATGTAATCTGTTTGAAAAGCGATACATGTCAGTCACCCGCGAGCTACTTCGTTATCCGCTAATGCGACCACACCCACGCAGCACACTCTATTGAGATTCAAATACTGACCCCACACATCAACTCATACAAACACATCTAGTGAAGCGCTGTAACGTTACTTCAGCTACATCGAATTTTTGTCTTGTTTCTAGTCTAAATATTTAAAACAATCTTAAATCAAGATGCATTTACTAGGTAAGTACAATTTCAACTAAATAAGAAGAGCATTTTGTTGCTCTCTCAGTCAGGTATGAAGCTCATTCATTATGCAGCTCATTATGCGGGCTATTATGTTCTTTTGTCCTCTCAGGTGATATCCAGCATTATTCATTAGATATCACGCCTCCTCGCATAATGGCTTTGTGAAGAAAAACTGTCTTACAAATGTTAAATCAGTGTATTGTTTTATGTGAATGAGTAGGCTCAATGATTCTCACGTCAGTTTGAAGCAAAAACTCTAGGCAAATACACCCTGGAGTCAAAAGTCTTGTGAACACCTATCTATTGTGTGTTTTGAGGCCTTCATTTTAAAACACAGTTTTTTGTTTTTAAAAGAATCATGTATAAACATTATTCTCTCAAGAATACAAGCATGCACATACATGTTGCTCACATATTCTGGTAGCCCAGTTTGTGCTGAATACAGTGTAATGACACTTTTGCCATTAATGTGTTTATAAGCAACTGAAAAAAACACAAATGTCAGAGCATGTCAAAACTTCTAAAGGGCCCAAAACAGCTCAGACTCCTAGGGTTAATGGCTGCTTGCAGCTATATTTTTATGTATTATCATGGGCGTCAGAAGCAAAAGAAAATGTGGGTGGGTCCTCCCCTAATAAAATGTTCCTGGAGTAAATGCCATTTACATCAAGTGCAAATAGCCAGTCTTGTTTACTAAACGTCTGGTTGAGACAGACAAAATTAAAGAAGACACCGAATTGTTTACAGTGTCAATAGTGTAGGGGTAAGACACATGGTACAAAGTTCTGGCGCAAATCGACCCGAAGGTCGAATCCGCCTTTTGCCGAACTCACTCTACTCCCTTTTACCATCACATATCAGATCGGAAAGCCATTTATTTCCAATAATAATGAAAAGAAAAGTGGAAATAAAGCATCTAACGTGTGTTTAATAATAAAGTAGAGATGGTAAAACTGAGTGGGTCCAATATCAAAAAGTGGGTGGGTCTTGTCCCACATACAATGGTTCAGACGCCCATGTGTTTTATACATTTTGGAAGTTCAAACATGATTTCATTGATGTTGCTTCCAGTAGATAGAAGAGCAAAATAAATCTGCTTTCCCGACTTTACTATACCTTGCACACAGTCGAGATGGTCTCCACCTTCCGATGGACAGAAGACATGGAGTCCACAAAGACAGTGCGGAATATGATGCAGTGAGCGCGGCCGGCGAAATCCGGAATCTGGGAGAGCTCGTACAGGAATCTGAGCAGGAGGATGAAAGAGAAAGAGCAATAACATCAAAGAGGTCACAGCGGCTTCACACGAACACACAAATCTGGATGTAACTACGCGCACTTAAGTGTAATTAAGTCAAATATTAGCGGCACGAGTCACAGAGACACACACTCATGTGCTGAGGATCGCTGGTTTCCTGTTTCATTAGCATACGGACGCACTCACACTGACTCACTACAGTCAAGGGTCAAAGGTCAAACACTGAAGAAACACGTTCAGCGGTTTTACAGGAACTGAGATGTTTGTACAGCATGTGAGAGGAAGTTTAATGCACTTACACTGGAAGTCTGTGGAATGAGACGTCCATGCAGGAACATACAGTATATTTCTGATAAAGCATTTATTATTATAATAATCATGTGTATATGTGGAGCTGTAATGCAGCTAACAGACGTTCTTCCAGTAACGTTAATAGATTTGTTTAAAGTGATCGGTCTTTAATAATGTTAGCACAAAAACATTATTTATACAACACTTTTTTCCTGAAATGTTTCAGTGAAAGATTTTAGTTCAATGTTTTTTATTTAGTATTTTTAGGGGATTTTATGGTACTAAATTATATTTATGCAGTAGTTATAATACATTTAAATCACTTTTTGAGCGCCTAAAAATCATAAATCTGTCATAAATCTTGAATGTTTTAAAGCACAGACTGAAGTTCTGTCTGTTTTTATAGACGACAAATTATTGCTGAAGTGTGAAAAAGTTTTAAAAAGTGACCGTATAAAATGTGTACATGTATTGTTATAAAAAGTGCACAAAAATACAATTAAAATTGTTTATATGAAATATACCTTTTCTTTTTTTCTACTTATTTTCTGTCTTTCTATAGGGGATGTATGTTGGTAACATCCTAAACCTTAAAATGAATGTAAAAAAACGACAACTTGAACAACTTTACAGGTCAAATTATACAAGTTTTGACTTTTTTCCCCCAGTCTTTAAACCTTTTTGTAAGAAAAATCAATCATTTAATACTTTAAAACAGGGCTCAATGCTAATGATTCAGGCCAGTGGTTAAAATGTGTTCTTGTCCTGCCACAAAAAAGTAATAAATATAATAAAATAGGCCTAGTTATTGTTTTTGATCCATGTAACCTTAATAAATAAGGTTGACTCCAAAAAGCCCAACTCATATACATTTTAAATATTCTTAAAAATAAGAAATAAGAATACATAATAGAATTACGAGTAACAGCACAAATAAATACAATAGAACAAATATAAAAATGAAATAAACAGTTCTTTTCAGGTTTTTGATGTTGGTCTAAACTATATTTTCAGGTACAGAAATAGTCATTAAACGTCAAATGTCACTGCATAATCTTCACTGTGTAAATATAGATTAACCCTTGTTATTCAGCCAAGAGCAGTGTGTGTTGTTATCTCGTATTGACGATATGTTATACGGTAGGGGACACTATTGCGCATCTCCTGAACGAGTGCAGAATCTCCTGATCAAAACACAGGCGAAGAAGAAGCAGAAACAAGCGATCTCATAAAAGCAGATGCATAGGAAAAATAATGCGATCATCAGCAATAAACAGCTTCTAAATCAGGATTTTTCTGCACAAAATGGCCTTCAATGGGAACCAACGGCTGAAGGTCCAAATCAATGCAGTTTCAGAGGAAGAGCTTCAGAGGCTCTGATCCCAGACGAGGAATAGAGTCTGATCTAGACAAACCATCGCCACATTTACAACACAAACACACATTTATATACTTTAACCTCAAACGCGCGACTTGCGCAGCTCTGTGACATCACGGATTGCGTAATCACGTCGGAAAGGTCATGTGACGTAGGTTGAAGTACCGCCCCCGTGTTTACAAAGTGCTCGTGTGAAGACGAATACAAACATCCTTTAGCAAAAAACACTCCATCTTCAACTTCAACATCGTCCGACATCGTAGTATAACCTTTTTTTGCTAAAGGATCAAAACGATGCATTGATTTGGACCTTCAACCATTGGTTCCCATTGAAGTCCATTATGTGCAGAAAAATCCTGGAATGTTTTCCTCAAAAAACTTATGAAGAAAGAAAGACATGAACATCTTGGATGAGATGGGGGCGAGGAAACTATCAGGACATTTTCATTTTGAAGTGAACTAATGCTTTAACCCTTTAACTGTCTCCCCCCTTTTTGAGAATAGTCATGAAAATGTACACTCTCAATCCAAACTTAAAGGGCTGTAATTCAAGAATGATTTGGCATATAGACCCAAGTTTGGTCTTGTTTTAAAGAAGACACTCGGCAGATTAGCGCTGAAGTGAAAGCATTTAAAATTTTGAAAGTTATGAAAGTTTAAATTTACTGTAAAAGAAAAATACTGTAAATATTTTTACTTTATATAAAATATATTTTAAAAAAAATGTTTACTCTAAAATGACTATAAAATCAAAGCCATATGTCTAATCCAGTTGTGTTCCAAATTTGAAGTTGATATCACAAAAAATAAAGTCCCCATGAGATTTTGTTTAAGCGCTGTACCAAAAACAGCCACCGGGTGTCATTGAAATTCCATTGATCGTTTTATTTAATGCATTTTCCTGTAAATTTCTGTCCAAATGTCACTTCTATCACAAAATATGGAACCTTGAGACTCAGACGTTTCCGACGATATGTGTTTTGTCAAGATTAGAAAAAGATTTTGATTATAAAGTAGTTAAAATAAATGTTGTAATATGAAACATGACACCACCCACTAGGGAGAGGAGCCCGCTAGAAGACTTTAAAGTACCGTTTCCATGGTAACACAACGTCCGATTTCAAAACGGTTTCCACAGGATGAATTTTGAGTTCGTAAGCTTTCGAATGATACCTAATTTATGATGATTACTAAAATATATCACACGAAAAAAAGGTGAAAAAGGTGTGTCTTTCACATGGGCCATCCTTATTGTCGAGCCCTGTTAAGATATTCTTTAGAACAAATGAATTTAATGAAATCATCTTTTGAAGTTTAATCATGACTTGTCCCCAAATGTAAGGCTATTTACATTTATATGATCATATATATATGATCTGACCATGAGAGTGATGTGAGTGTGTGAAGGACGTACTGTTCTGGTTTATCCAGGAGTTTGACCTCGTCTTCTTTAGTCGTCTCGTAATGTTTCCTGATCTTCTCCAGCTCATCAGCCTGAGCTCTCTGCAAACATTCATCATGAGCATCAGTGATCAAGAACATCCGTCAGGGAGAACAATGGAGCAGATCCTCTAGAACCGCACCGACCCATCGGATCGTGGATAGAGTCGGTAACACACACACACACACACTATTAAATGTGTTTAATGAAATAATAAAGGCGGTTTTATTGCCAAGACGAACAGCTGGTGCTGCTCAAACACATTCTTCTGCGCTCTCGGGTTTCTTTAGTTACTCACGTTTTCATATAAAGCTTCAATGGTCTCCAGATCCACCACCGAGTGATCCACCGTCAGAACCGCTGCAACAGAACCACACACATTACTACTGTGACTGATCTCAGAACAGCTGCAACAGAACCACACACATTACTACTGAGACTGATCTCAGAACAGCTGTAATATAACCACACGCATTACTACTGTGACTGATCTCAGAACAGCTGCAACAGAACCACACACATTACTACTGTGACTGATCTCAGAACAGCTGTAATATAACCACACGCATTACTACTGTGACTGATCTCAGAACAGCTGCAACAGAACCACACACATTACTACTGTGACTGATCTCAGAACAGCTGTAATATAACCACACACATTACTACTGAGACTGATCTCAGAACACCTGTAATATAACCACACACATTACTACTGTGACTGATCTCAGAACAGCTGTAATATAACCACACACATTACTACTGTGACTGATCTCAGAACAGCTGTAATATAACCACACACATTACTACTGAGACTGATCTCAGAACAGCTGTAATATAACCACACACATTACTACTGAGACTGATCTCAGAACAGCTGTAATATAACCACACACATTACTACTGTGACTGATCTCAGAACAGCTGTAATATAACCACACACATTACTACAGTGACTGATCTCAGAACAGCTGTAATATAACCACACGCATTACTACTGTGACTGATCTCAGAACAGCTGTAATATAACCACACGCATTACTACTGTGACTGATCTCAGAACAGCTGTAATATAACCACACACATTACTACTGTGACTGATCTCAGAACAGCTGTAATATAACCACACGCATTACTACTGTGACTGATCTCAGAACAGCTGTAATATAACCACACACATTACTACTGTGACTGATCTCAGAACAGCTGTAATATAACCACACGCATTACTACTGTGACTGATCTCAGAACAGCTGTAATATAACCACACACATTACTACTGTGACTGATCTCAGAACAGCTGTAATATAACCACACACATTACTACTGTGACTGATCTCAGAACAGCTGCAACAGAACCACACGCATTACTACTGTGACTGATCTCAGAACAGCTGTAATATAACCACACACATTACCACTGTGACTGATCTCAGAACAGCTGTAATATAACCACACGCATTACTACTGTGACTGATCTCAGAACAGCTGTAATATAACCACACGCATTACTACTGTGACTGATCTCAGAACAGCTGTAATATAACCACACACATTACTACTGAGACTGATCTCAGAACAGCTGTAATATAACCACACACATTACTACTGTGACTGATCTCAGAACAGCTGCAACAGAACCACACACATTACTACTGAGACTGATCTCAGAACAGCTGTAATATAACCACACACATTACTACTGTGACTGATCTCAGAACAGCTGTAATATAACCACACACATTACTACTGAGACTGATCTCAGAACAGCTGTAATATAACCACACGCATTACTACTGTGACTGATCTCAGAACAGCTGTAATATAACCACACACATTACCACTGTGACTGATCTCAGAACAGCTGTAATATAACCACACACATTACCACTGTGACTGATCTCAGAACAGCTGTAATATAACCACACACATTACCACTGTGACTGATCTCAGAACAGCTGTAATATAACCACACACATTACCACTGTGACTGATCTCAGAACAGCTGTAATATAACCACACACATTACTACTGTGACTGATCTCAGAACAGCTGTAATATAACCACACACATTACCACTGTGACTGATCTCAGAACAGCTGTAATATAACCACACGCATTACTACTGTGACTGATCTCAGAACAGCTGTAATATAACCACACACATTACTACTGTGACTGATCTCAGAACAGCTGTAATATAACCACACACATTACTACTGTGACTGATCTCAGAACAGCTGTAATATAACCACACACATTACCACTGTGACTGATCTCAGAACAGCTGTAATATAACCACACACATTACTACTGTGACTGATCTCAGAACAGCTGTAATATAACCACACACATTACCACTGTGACTGATCTCAGAACAGCTGTAATATAACCACACGCATTACTACTGTGACTGATCTCAGAACAGCTGTAATATAACCACACACATTACTACTGTGACTGATCTCAGAACAGCTGTAATATAACCACACACATTACTACTGAGACTGATCTCAGAACAGCTGTAATATAACCACACGCATTACTACTGTGACTGATCTCAGAACAGCTGCAACAGAACCACACACATTACTACTGAGACTGATCTCAGAACAGCTGTAATATAACCACACACATTACTACTGTGACTGATCTCAGAACAGCTGTAATATAACCACACACATTACTACTGAGACTGATCTCAGAACAGCTGTAATATAACCACACGCATTACTACTGTGACTGATCTCAGAACAGCTGTAATATAACCACACACATTACCACTGTGACTGATCTCAGAACAGCTGTAATATAACCACACGCATTACTACTGTGACTGATCTCAGAACAGCTGTAATATAACCACACGCATTACTACTGTGACTGATCTCAGAACAGCTGCAACAGAACCACACGCATTACTACTGTGACTGATCTCAGAACAGCTGTAATATAACCACACACATTACTACTGTGACTGATCTCAGAACAGCTGTAATATAACCACACACATTACTACTGTGACTGATCTCAGGACAGCTGCAACAGAACCACACACATTACTACTGTGACTGATCTCAGAACAGCTGTAATATAACCACACGCATTACTACTGTGACTGATCTCAGAACAGCTGCAACAGAACCACACACATTACTACTGAGACTGATCTCAGAACAGCTGTAATATAACCACACACATTACTACTGTGACTGATCTCAGAACAGCTGCAACAGAACCACACACATTACTACTGAGACTGATCTCAGAACAGCTGTAATATAACCACACACATTACTACTGTGACTGATCTCAGAACAGCTGTAATGTTGCTTTATCTGCAGGTCTGAATGTGTCTTGGTGTGTGTGTGTGTGTGTGTGTGTGTGTGTGTGTGTGAGAGAGTGTGTGTGTGTGTGTGGGCATGTTTTTGTGAAATATCAGGAAACAAATGTGTATAATGACATGGGTATTACAAAAAGAGGGAGAAATATGAGGACGTTCCCCATGTCCTCGTGTGTGTGTGTGTGTGTGTGTGTGTGTGTGTGTGTGTGTGTGTGTGTGTGTGTGTGTGTGTGTGTGTGGGCATGTTTTTGTGAAATATCAGGACACAAATGTGTATAATGACATGGGTATTACAAAAAGAGGGTGAAATATGAGGACGTTCCCCATGTCCTCATGTGTGTGTGTGTGTGTGTGTGTGTGTGTGTGTGTGTGAGAGAGTGTGTGTGTGTGTGTGTGTATGTGTGTGTGTGATAGTTTCAACACACTCAGATCATTAAGGAGGTGTTGCTCGTGTTGGCGCTGTGGAGACAGTCACCGGCTACAATAAACAAATCAACCTGCCAGCAGGATCAGACATGCAGGCGCTCGGAGAACTGCAGCCGCTCCACACACACACACACACACACACACACACACACACACACACACACACACACACAACCTCCAGCTGGTTCTTCTTCCCTCATTCAGATGAGAAAGATCTCAGAAATCCAAGCGGAAGCAAATCAACAGAAGCAGGAACAGAGAGAATGGAGTATGAGGCGTTTAACATCAGTAAAGATGTGTGTGTGTGTGAGTGTGTGTGTGTGTGTGTGTGTGTGTGTGTGTGTGTGTGTGTGTGTGTGTGTGTGTGTGTGTGTGTGTGTGTGTGTGTGTGTGTGAGGTCTCACCCTGATGAATGTCCTTCATCTCCAGGTGGAGGCTGGATATTAATATTCCCACGGCCTGAGAGCGTTTGCCATCCAGCAACTTGATGAGCTACAAGAGCAGAAACTCACAGTTATCATCATCATCATCATCATCATCATCATCATCATCTTCATCATCATCATCATCATCATCATATCCTGTCTCACAGTCCAACATCAGACCAGTCTCTCGAATCCACCCTTCATTAAACCATCGCCCGTGATGATGTTTAGTGGTGGAACGGATCACAAAACTCACGGATCGGATCATTTTTGGGATCAGAAAAAAAGGGGAGACAATTTTTATTTGCTTTCCATTTATCACATGACAACTAAATAAATAGGCAGCTGAATAAATCACATTTTACTTCGTCGTTAAAGTGTAAAACACCTGAGACGTGAAAATGGGCCCGATTGATATGATGACACTTTGTTCCCCAAAAGATCCGGAGGTCCACATTCTCAGGGGAGTTTCACACTACATGTATTCATTATTTGTATTTAAAATCCAAAAAGTTGATCCAAAAGGCCTATACACTCTTTTATAGTTATCATGTTTAAACGCATTAGCCTACATTTAAACAACGTTTTATTCAATTCATTACTTTATATTTATATAGCCGAGTACCTTTAGAAACATAGGCTATAGACTATGTTAAAATAACAAACATTTTAAATTAGAACTTACAATAGACTGTAAAAAAAATCCCCGATAAATTTACGGTAAAAAAACGGCAGCTGTGGTTGCCAGAACTTTACCGTAAAAAATACGGCAGTAACGTTTTAGGTTTTTAGGGAGAGCACCATATAATTTAAAGGTTATTATATGTTTTGTGGGTTAAAAAACGTTTATTTTACAGTTCAAAACCATATAATTTAAAGATTTATAATGTTATACGGTTAAAAAACGTTTATTTTACAGTTCAAAACCATATAATTTAAAGATTTATAATGTTATACGGTTAAAAAACGTTTATTTTACAGTTCAAAACCATATAATTTAAAGATTTATAATGTTATAATTACGGTTAAAAAAAACGTTTATTTTGCAGTTCAAAACCATATAATTTAAAGATTTATAATGTTATACGGTTAAAAAAAAGTTTATTTTACAGTTCAAAACCATATAATTTAAAGATTTATAATGTTATACGGTTAAAAAACGTTTATTATACAGTTCGAAACCATATAATTTAAAGATTTATAATGTTATACGGTTAAAAAACGTTTATTTTACAGTTCAAAACCATATAACTTAAAGATTTATAATGTTATAATTACGGTTAAAAAAAACGTTTATTTTGCAGTTCAAAACCATATAACTTAAAGATTTATAATGTTATACGGTTAAAAAACGTTTATTATACAGTTCAAAACCATATAATTTAAAGGTTTATAATGTTATAATTACGGTTAAAAAAACGTTTATTTTACAGTTCGAAACCATATAATTTAAAGATTTATAATGTTATACGGTTAAAAAACGTTTATTATACAGTTCAAAACCATATAATTTAAAGGTTTATAATGTTATAATTACGGTTAAAAAAAACGTTTATTTTACAGTTCGAAACCATATAATTTAAAGATTTATAATGTTATACGGTTAAAAAACGTTTATTTTACAGTTCGAAACCATATAATTTAAAGATTTATAATGTTATACGGTTAAAAAAAAGTTTATTTTACAGTTCAAAACCATATAATTTAAAGATTTATAATGTTATACGGTTAAAAAACGTTTACTATACAGTTCGAAACCATATAATTTAAAGATTTATAATGTTATACGGTTAAAAAACGTTTATTATACAGTTCGAAACCATATAATTTAAAGATTTATAATGTTATACGGTTAAAAAACGTTTATTATACAGTTCAAAACCATATAATTTAAAGGTTTATAATGTTATAATACGGTTAAAAAACGTTAATTATACAGTTCAAAACCATATAATTTAAAGGTTTATAATGTTATAATTACGGTTAAAAAACGTTTATTTTACAGTTCAAAACCATATAATTTAAAGGTTTATAATGTTATAATTACGGTTAAAAACGTTTATTTTACAGTTCAAAACCATATAATTTAAAGGTTTATAATGTTATAATTACGGTTAAAAAAACGTTTATTTTACAGTTCGAAACCATATAATTTAAAGATTTATAATGTTATACGGTTAAAAAACGTTTATTATACAGTTCGAAACCATATAATTTAAAGATTTATAATGTTATACGGTTAAAAAAACGTTTATTATACAGTTCAAAACCATATAATTTAAAGGTTTATAATGTTATAATTACGGTTAAAAAAAACGTTTATTTTACAGTTCGAAACCATATAATTTAAAGATTTATAATGTTATACGGTTAAAAAACGTTTATTTTACAGTTCGAAACCATATAATTTAAAGATTTATAATGTTATACGGTTAAAAAAAAGTTTATTTTACAGTTCAAAACCATATAATTTAAAGATTTATAATGTTATACGGTTAAAAAACGTTTACTATACAGTTCGAAACCATATAATTTAAAGATTTATAATGTTATACGGTTAAAAAACGTTTATTATACAGTTCGAAACCATATAATTTAAAGATTTATAATGTTATACGGTTAAAAAACGTTTATTATACAGTTCAAAACCATATAATTTAAAGGTTTATAATGTTATAATACGGTTAAAAAACGTTAATTATACAGTTCAAAACCATATAATTTAAAGGTTTATAATGTTATAATTACGGTTAAAAAACGTTTATTTTACAGTTCAAAACCATATAATTTAAAGGTTTATAATGTTATAATTACGGTTAAAAACGTTTATTTTACAGTTCAAAACCATATAATTTAAAGATTTATAATGTTATACGGTTAAAAAACGTTTATTATACAGTTCGAAACCATATAATTTAAAGATTTATAATGTTATACGGTTAAAAAACGTTTATTATACAGTTCGAAACCATATAATTTAAACATTTATAATGTTATACGGTTAAAAAACGTTTATTATACAGTTCAAAACCATATAATTTAAAGGTTTATAATGTTATAATTACGGTTAAAAACGTTTATTATACAGTTCAAAACCATATAATTTAAAGGTTAATAATGTTATAATTACGGTTAAAAACGTTTATTATACAGTTCAAAACCATATAATTTAAAGGTTAATAATGTTATAATTACGGTTAAAAACGTTTATTATACAGTTCAAAACCATATAATTTAAACATTTATAATGTTATACGGTTAAAAACGTTTATTATACAGTTCAAAACCATATAATTTAAAGGTTTATAATGTTATAATTACGGTTAAAAACGTTTATTATACAGTTCAAAACCATATAATTTAAAGGTTAATAATGTTATAATTACGGTTAAAAACGTTTATTATACAGTTCAAAACCATATAATTTAAAGGTTAATAATGTTATAATTACGGTTAAAAACGTTTATTATACAGTTCAAAACCATATAATTTAAAGGTTAATAATGTTATAATTACGGTTAAAAACGTTTATTATACAGTTCAAAACCATATAATTTAAAGGTTAATAATGTTATAATTACGGTTAAAAACGTTTATTATACAGTTCAAAACCATATAATTTAAAGGTTAATAATGTTATAATTACGGTTAAAAACGTTTATTATACAGTTCAAAACCATATAATTTAAAGGTTTATAATGTTATAATTATGGTTAAAAAACGTTTATTTTACAGTTCAAAACCATATAATTTAAAGGTTTATAATGTTATAATTATGGTTAAAAACGTTTATTTTACAGTTCAAAACCATATAATTTAAAGATTTATAATGTTATACGGTTAAAAAACGTTTATTATACAGTTCGAAACCATATAATTTAAACATTTATAATGTTATACGGTTAAAAAACGTTTATTATACAGTTCAAAACCATATAATTTAAAGGTTTATAATGTTATAATTACGGTTAAAAACGTTTATTATACAGTTCAAAACCATATAATTTAAAGGTTAATAATGTTATAATTACGGTTAAAAACGTTTATTATACAGTTCAAAACCATATAATTTAAAGGTTAATAATGTTATAATTACGGTTAAAAACTTTTATTATACAGTTCAAAACCATATAATTTAAACATTTATAATGTTATACGGTTAAAAACGTTTATTATACAGTTCAAAACCATATAATTTAAAGGTTTATAATGTTATAATTACGGTTAAAAACGTTTATTATACAGTTCAAAACCATATAATTTAAAGGTTAATAATGTTATAATTACGGTTAAAAACGTTTATTATACAGTTCAAAACCATATAATTTAAAGGTTAATAATGTTATAATTACGGTTAAAAACGTTTATTATACAGTTCAAAACCATATAATTTAAAGGTTAATAATGTTATAATTACGGTTAAAAACGTTTATTATACAGTTCAAAACCATATAATTTAAAGGTTAATAATGTTATAATTACGGTTAAAAACGTTTATTATACAGTTCAAAACCATATAATTTAAAGGTTAATAATGTTATAATTACGGTTAAAAACGTTTATTATACAGTTCAAAACCATATAATTTAAAGGTTTATAATGTTATAATTATGGTTAAAAAACGTTTATTTTACAGTTCAAAACCATATAATTTAAAGGTTTATAATGTTATAATTATGGTTAAAAACGTTTATTTTACAGTTCAAAACCATATAATTTAAAGGTTTATAATGTTATAATTACGGTTAAAAACGTTTATTTTACAGTTCAAAACCATATAATTTAAAGGTTTATAATGTTATAATTATGGTTAAAAAACTTTTATTTTAAAAGTTTAATATAAGAAACGGTACTCTAAATTCTTCTAGCGGCTCTAAGGTTCTATATTGCACCAAAAATGATTTTTGGCTCGTAATCATAGGGGAACCTTTTTTAGTGCTATATAGCACCAATTTTGGTGCTTCAGTGGTTCTTCAGCGGTTCTTCAGAGGTTCTTCACCGGTTCTTTGACTAAGGTGCTATATAGCACCTCTGAAGAACCGCTGAAGAACCACTGAAGCACCAAAATTGGTGCTATATAGCACTAAAAAAGGTTCCCCTATGATTACGAGCCTTTTTTTTTAGAGTGTAGTGGGCGTCATCATGTTTCATATTACAACATTTATTTAAAAAACTTTATAATAAAAACCTTTTCTAATCTTGACAAAACACATATCGTCGGAAAGGTCTGAGTCTCACGGTTCTATATATGCCTACTGTTTTGTGATATTTGGACAAACATATACATTTGTTACAAAAAAATCAATGGAATTTCAATGACACCCGGTGGCTGTTTGTGGTACAGCGCCTAAACAAAATCTCATGGGGACTTCAATTTTTGTGATATCAACTTCAAATTTGGAACACAAATTGGTTAGACATTTGGCTTTTATGTGATAGCAATTTTAGAGTACAAATTATTTTGTAACATACATATTTTAAATAAAATATAAAATATTTAGTACAGTACATTTGCTTTACATTAAATTTAAACTTTCATAATTTTTTCATACTTTCATACTTTTGAAGTGTTTTCACTTGAGCCATAATCTGCTGACTGTCTTCTTTAAAATGAGACCAAACTTCTGTCTACAGTCCAACGCATTCTTGAATTGAAAACCATTTAAGTTTGGATAGTGCATTTTCATGTATATTTTCAAAAATGGGGGTGACAGTTAACAGGTTAAAGGTTTATATTGTAATAACTGTGTGTAAACTATAAAAAATTACGGTAAAACCCTATTTCATTAACTGAAATAATGTTAAATTACCAACCTATTGAAATACTAATATCTGTTATGCACCTTTGATATATACGGACATCCACCAATCACAGTGGAGATGAGAATCATGTGATGAATCAAATCTCAGCTCAAGCAGCTTTTAAGAGGACAATACTAATATATAGAAGAGCTCAGTGTCATTCACACACTAAACACCATCATGGTAACAAAAAAATGCAATAAACATTAATTTAACAACATTAGATGTAACATAAAACACTAATGTACATAACTGATGAGAAGACGAAAGAGTTATTTCAACGAAAATACATCAAATGCAAAGTTTCACGCTGGGAATTCTGGGAATGTCAATTTACGTTTTTTCACTGTAAATTACACACCGACTTTACGGTATTTTACTGTAAATTACACAACGACTTAACGTTTTTTCACTGTAAATTACACAACGACTTTACGGTATATTACTGTAAATTACACAACGACTTTACGTTTTTTCACTGTAAATTACACAACGACTTTACGGTATTTTACTGTAAATTACACAACTACTTTACGTTTTTTTCACTGTAAATTACACAACGACTTTACAGTATTTTACTGTAAATTACACAACGACTTTACGGTATTTTACTGTAAATTACACAACTACTTTACGTTTTTTTCACTGTAAATTACACAACGACTTTACGGTATTTTACAGTAAATTACACAACTACTTTACGTTTTTTTTCACTGTAAATTACACAACGACTTTACAGTATTTTACTGTAAAGTACACAACGACTTTACAGTATTTTACTGTAAATTACACAACGACTTTACAGTATTTTACTGTAAATTACACAACGACTTTACGGTATTTTACTGTAAATTACACAACGACTTTACGGTTTTTTTTACTGTAAATTACACAACGACTTTACGGTATTTTACTGTAAATTACACAATGACTTTACGATATTTTACGGTAAATTACACAACGACTTTACGGTATTTTACTGTAAATTAAATGTAAGGTTAGTCACCAAATATAGTACGGAAACTTTCTGTTAACCAATTAACTGTTTTTCACTAACAGTCTTTTACCGTTAAAATCACAATGATTTTTTTTTACAGTGTAGACAAAAACAGCCGACTCTTGTCTTTTCTTTCATTTTTTAAAAATATTTTTACAAGAAATCCTGATGGTCATAAAGAACTATTTTTTTCCACCTCCAAGAAAGGACGAGTGCGATCCATTATTTCTCGTTTACCTAAATGCCGTTTTCCTTGCTTTACTCGAGTCAAAAAGCCATGAGTTGACTTTGAAGCGGAGTAGACTTTACATTATATGCATCTGTAGTGGAATTACAAAATTTTCGCATCGCTACATGTTTATAGTCATGTGTGTCCGGATCTCTAACGATGTTCCAGGACTCCGGTCGCGTCCCATCATCCCACTGGACTCCAGCAGAAACATCCCATCAGGACCTGTGAGAAAGCGGCTCCATAAAAGGCCATCG
>NC_137106.1:2151909-2234409 GCF_949357685.1 Gobio gobio | reverse complement strand
CTTTAGCGAACAGATCCTCAAACTCTTTGGCGTTTATGATATCGGGCTCTTCCAGCGAACTCCAGAGTGTGTTATTACTGTAAAACACACACACACACAGCAGTGATGAGAACAAATGCTCTTAAAATAACACCGGTGGAGGAACAGATGGGATGTGTTGCAGTCTGGTACTGAGGCAAACAGTATTAGCGTTTGTTTCTGCTTTCTGAGGTCGTTCTGTGCTGGGGCTGAATATAAAGACACTGACATTGATGAGACTCAAACTCTGAAGTGTTTTTGAACGATTCTCTCAGTATTATGGATGAGAATTATTTGGTTTCTGCCATTGCTGAGAAACACGAGCAACAGGCGATGGTGTACGAGGGAGACTTAAAATAAATAAATAAATGAATAAACACTTATTTGGGATAATACAGCCTGATACAGGTGTTCAACCCCTTCATGGCCACAGGTGTATAAATCAAGCTCTAGGCCTGCAGACGCTTCTACACACATTAGTGAGAGAATGGGTCGCTCTCAGGAGCTCAGAGAACTCAAGCGATCGGTGGACACCTGTGCAATAAGTCCAAATATTATACTAAATATTCCACGCTCAACTGTAAGTGGGATTATAACAAAGTGGAAGCGATTGGGAACAACAGCAACTCAGCCACAGAGCGGGGTCAGCACATGCTGAGGGTCACAGAAGACGCCAACTTTCTGCAGAGTCCAGAGCTCCAGACCTCCAAACTTCTGTGTCCTTCAGATGAGCAGATGAGGAACGCAAAAGTTTTGGGAGCAGACGCAAAGTTTCTCAGGGGAACGCAAAGTTCTCTTTCATAGGTTCACTCGACGCTGCGTCACTTTAATGACGTAATGGGACGCCCTCTGGGTGTGCCGATTGTCTGAAGCCCTTATAGAATCACGCCAATTGATTGGCTGATGGCGCGCACGTCGCCCCACCTGACGTAGTCACCTATATTAGCGCTCGCGCGCGCCATCTGCTCCTCAGATTTCTCTGCCTTCACGAAGCGGCCATTTCATGCCCTTCGGTTATCGATTTTTCTGGCCCAAAAACAGTCGATATTTACCTCAGCACTTCAGCGACCGCGGATTGTGGAACTTTGTTCTCCTTGTGGTGAAGTGCTATGGAATTCCGACGTTGCCCACCGCCGTGCACTCGCTTCATCGCGATCGACGATCCCCACAGTAAGTGTGTTAAATGTCTGGGATTTCCACACGCACGCGACGCGGTTCAGGGGTTCTCTAACTGTAAATACTGCGATAACCTCCTTCTCAAAACCCTCCGCTCGAGGCTCGCGGTTTTTGAGAGGGAGTCATCCGTTTTTCCCCGTCGCGCTCCCGAGGCCGCGCAGGCCTCTCTTGGATCCGCGACCTGGGGTTCGGATGTAGAGCTCGAGGATGTGGAGTGCGAGCAGACGGGCCTCGCCCTTTCTCTCCCTCTCTCCCCCGAGCATGTGCGCGGGACTCCGCCTGTGGAATACTCGCACGATTATCTCTGTCCCAGCCCGGAGGCACGCGATGCGGTTTCCTTCGGACTGGAGGATGTCATTTTCACTGCAGCATCCGACTCCGAGGATTTCGGTGCTGCAAATACTGACGACGCTCTCCCGCCAAGCGGCCAGGAAGCGCGGCCATCAGCGGCGTATGACGAGCTCGTGGATGTACTCGCGCGCGCTACACAGAAGCTCGCGATCGAGTGGCCGGATGAACCCCGCGAAGCTCAATCTTCTCGGTTGGATGAGAGATTCCTCAGCGGCCCTAATTCTAGGCCTCCGCGGAGGAAGCTACCATTTTTCAGTGATCTACACAGTGAGATTTCTAGATCCTGGAAGCAGCCGTTCTCAGCCCGCCTAACTAACGCGGCAGCCGCTGATTTCACTAACCTCGTGGGTTTTGAGGAACAGGGCTATTCCGCTATTCCCGCGGTTGAGGACACGCTGGCCACTCACCTCGCGCCATCTTCAGCTCCCTCATGGAAGTCCCGCCCCCTTCTTCCCACTAAGCCGTGCAGGACCACTTCTGCCCTGATTGGAAAATCCTACATGGCGGCTGGTCAGGCTGGCATGGCCCTTCATACTATGGCCATTCTCCAGGCATATCAGGCGGATGTACTGAAGGAAATGGACGAGGGCACCGGTTTGACGCCGGAAGCTGTAAAGGAGCTTCGTAAAGCCACGGATTTGGCGTTACGAGCAACTAAACACACAGCTCGCGCTGTAGGGCGCTCTATGGCGGGCGCGGTGGCGGCGGAGCGCCACTTATGGCTTAATCTCACTGAGATTCGCGATAAGGAGAAAGTTTTCCTTATGGACGCTCCGATTTCCCAGTCCGGATTGTTTGGGGAGGCGGTTAACACTGTGGTTGAGAAGTTTAGATCTGCAAAATCCCAGTCTGCCGCTCTTAAGCAGTTCATGCCGAGGAGAGCGAGGGACGCTCCTTCCCCCTCCCCCTCTCAGTCCAGAGATCGCCCCTCTTTCAAAAGAGAGTTTACCGCCCGGAGGAGCGACCAGAGTTATCCTCCACCCACCACGGTCTGGGGAGCTCGCGGTCGTCCATTTCCCCGTCAACGTCCTCACAAACGCATCGACCCAAAGCGGCCCAGCAAACCTTCTGCTTCGGCCACTTCGAGTCGCTCCTGACCCTCCGGTCAGAAAAAGGGGAGCTGCAGTTCACGACCGGGGCTGGGTCAGACCGCGCAAGCGTTTCTGCCCGCCCCCCACCAGCTCTCCCTATCCAGCTCTGTCATTTCCGCCGCCCAGCGCGCTTCGGAATACAGAACCGAATATATCCTCGCCTTTTCCGGCGCTGGAGGAAGGAGACGCTCTCTGCTTTCTCCCCTCACGTCTGATTGGCTCACCATCCGCCGCTCGTCCAGACGGAGACACATCCGGTCTTCTCCGGGAACCAGAGCGGCCCAGCCTTCCACTGCCTACTCCGCGCCAGGACGCCACGTGCTCTCCTCTGCGGATGGCCACACCCCCCTCAGAGGTCCAGCTCGACACCCCAACTCAGGTATGTCCACCGCACCTCATCATACCTCCCACTTTGTCAAATTTCCTCCTCGAGTGGAAACTTTTGCCAGGGATATCATCCTGGGTCCTCCGCACGATTCAGTCAGGCTACACGCTTCAGTTCTGTCGCAACCCTCCTCGCTTCGACGGGGTCGCTCAGACGGTAGTAAACAGCGCCTCTCAGGCTTCTGTGCTACAACAAGAGCTCTCTTCTCTCCTCCTAAAGGGGGCAATAGAGGAAGTTCCGGCAACAGAGGAGAAATGTGGCTTCTTCAGCCGTTATTTCCTTGTTCCGAAGAAAGACGGCGGTCTGCGTCCCATCCTGGACCTCCGCCGCCTGAACTTCGCCCTCTACAAAGGGAAGTTCAAGATGCTAACGCTAAAGACTATCTTGTCTCAGATACGTGCGGAGGACTGGTTTGTCACTATAGACCTGAGAGATGCTTACTTCCATATTCAGGTTGTCAGACGACACAGGAAGTTTCTCAGGTTCGCCTTCAAAGGGAAGGCTTATCAATACAAAGTCCTTCCCTTCGGCCTTGCCCTGGCACCAAGGACGTTCACGAAGTGTATGGATGCTGCTCTGGCCCCGCTGAGGCTCCAGGGCATCCGTATTCTCAATTACCTGGACGACTGGCTCATTTTGGCCCACTCCAGGGAGTTAGCCTGTCATCACAGAGATGTCGTTCTTCGACACGTTCAATCTCTTGGCTTGAGAGTGAACACAGACAAGAGCGTTCTTACTCCGGCTCAGCAGACCACCTTCTTAGGTGTTCGTCTTGACTCCGTTCCGATGCAGGCCCGTTTGGCCCCTGCTCGGATTTCCAGTATCACAACATGCTTGGTCCGCTTCAGGCTAGGCCATCATGTTTCTGTGGGTACGTGTCGCAGGCTCCTGGGTCTCATGGCCGCAGCTTCCCCGGTGCTTCCCCTGGGACTGCTCCATATGAGGCCCTTCCTCTGGTGGATGAAACGCTCAGGGGCTCGGTCAACAGGATCGGCCCTTCGCCTATTGAAGGTGTCACGCGGCTGCTTTCGTGCCCTATCAATGTGGCGGGACCCTCTTTTTCTTCAGAAAGGGGTCAAGATGGGGGCTGTTTTCCGTCGCCAAATGGTTACGACGGACGCCTCTCTTACCGGCTGGGGTGCGGTATTCGAGGGCAGACCAGCTATGGGGATCTGGGAGGGGGAAGTTCTCTCCTGGCACATAAATTGCCTGGAGTTGAGAGCGGTATCCCTGGCCCTTCAGCATTTTCTCCCCTCACTCAGGGGGCATCATGTCATTGTCAGGACCGACAATATGGCAGTGGTGTCTCACGTAAATCGCCAGGGAGGATCACGGTCGCGCACCCTGGACAGGCATGCGCGCCGACTCCTCCTGTGGTCTCAGGACAAGTTTTTGTCCCTGAGAGCAGTCCATGTACCCGGAGTCTTGAACCTCGCTGCAGATTATCTGTCGAGACAGAAGCTCCGGTCAGGGGAATGGATGCTGAACCCTCAAACTGTGTCACAGATTTGGGAGATGTTCGGGAAAGCGGAAGTGGACCTCTTTGCCTCGAAGGAGTCGTCCCAGTGTCGGCTCTGGTTTTCTCTGAGCTCTCCGGCCCCGTTGGGGATAGATGCGTTCGCGCATCCATGGCCCAATCTGAAACTCTATGCGTTCCCGCCCATCAAGCTGATTCCGGCGGTTCTGTACAGAGTAAGGGAGAGTGGGGCCAGCCTCCTGCTGGTGGCTCCACACTGGCCATCCCAGACTTGGTTCTCGGAGATGGTTCTCCTCCTGGACTCCTCCCCATGGGAGATACCGGTCAGGAAGGACCTTTTGACACAACTTCAGGGCAGGATTTGGCACCCTCACCCGGAGATTTGGAAGTTGTGGGTATGGCCCATCAAGGGCCAACGATACTAAACGCTGGTCTTTCTGCAGACGTTCAGGAGATCATTGCTAATGCGAGAGCCCCCTCCACAAGGAAGCTCTATTCCTCCAAGTGGAGGGTCTTTGAGTCGTGGTGCTCGACTCATGCAGCGGATCCAGTTAACTGCCCGGTTGGTTCAGTTCTGGAGTTCCTGCAGGAGAAATTTGCTGCTGGAGCAGCGGCCACCACCCTTCGGGTCTATGTCGCAGCTATAGCTGCCGGTAGGGAGTCGGACGAAATCCCGCTAGGCAAGCATAGACTGGTTTCATCTTTCATGCGAGGGGTTAGGCGCCTGAGACCGGCACGCTCCCCTGGTATTCCCTCTTGGGACCTCTCCGTGGTCCTTGAAGGGCTAACTTTGGCTCCATTTGAGCCTTTGGAGTCAGCTCCTGAGCGAATTCTGACTCTCAAAGTTGCTCTTTTGTTAGCTCTATCTTCTTTGAAACGAGTGGGCGATCTACAGGCTCTCTCTGTTAGTGGGACCTGTATGGATTTTGCCCCTGGCTTAGTCAAGGTTACTTTAAGACCTAGGCCAGGTTATGTGCCCAAAGTTTTGTCCACGTCATTTCGCTCTCAGGTTATTACTCTTCACTCCTTTCACCCCCCTCCGTTTGACTCGGAGGAAGACGAGAAACTTCATTTGCTCTGCCCAGTTCGAGCGTTGAAGTGTTATGTTGACCGTTCAGACAGCTGGAGGAGATCTAACCAGCTGTTGGTATGCTTCGGTGCTGGCCGCCGCGGGCTTGCCGCTTCGAAGCAAAGGGTTTCCCATTGGGTGACAGAGGCTATTTCCTTAGCTTATGAGGTGCGTGGTTTACCTTCACCTCTTGATATTAGAGCGCATTCTACCAGAGGTGTGGCTTCCTCTCAAGCACTTTTTAGAGGGGCTCTTTTGGAAGATATTTGTGTGGCGGCAGGTTGGTCCTCTCCGCACACTTTTGTGAGATTCTATAGTTTGGATCTCGACATGGCTCCGGGTTCGCATGTCCTGTCTGCTTAACCTAGTCATGTAGGTTATCTGGTGTTCTTTGAGCCAGATACGGCAGCGCTTTAGCTTGGCGTGTTTGGTATATCGTTCCCATTACGTCATTAAAGTGACGCAGCGTCGAGTGAACCTATGAAAGAGAACGTCTCAGGTTACTTGCGTAACCTATGTTCTCTGAGTAGGGAACGAGACGCTGCGTACGCTGCCAAGCTCTTCGCGCTGCCGACAGGCTTTCCTTTTCGGCAGAGAAATCTGAGGAGCAGATGGCGCGCGCGAGCGCTAATATAGGTGACTACGTCAGGTGGGGCGACGTGCGCGCCATCAGCCAATCAATTGGCGTGATTCTATAAGGGCTTCAGACAATCGGCACACCCAGAGGGCGTCCCATTACGTCATTAAAGTGACGCAGCGTCTCGTTCCCTACTCAGAGAACATAGGTTACGCAAGTAACCTGAGACGTTTCTCAGGGGAGCACAAAAGTTTTGGGAACGGATGCAAAGTTTCTCAGGGGAACGCAAAAGTTTTGGGAGCGAACGCAAAGTTTCTCAGGGGAGCGCAAAAGTTTTGGGAACGGATGCAAAGTTTCTCAGGGGAACGCAAAAGTTTTGGGAGCAGACGCAAAGTTTCTCAGGGGAACGCAAAGTTTCTCAGGGGAAAGCAAAAGTTTTGGGAACGGATGCAAAGTTTCTCAGGGGAACGCAAAAGTTTTGGGAGCGAACGCAAAGTTTCTCAGGGGAGCGCAAAGTTTCTCAGGGGAAAGCAAAAGTTTTGGGAGCAGACCCAAAGTTTCTCAGGGGAACGCAAAGTTTCTCAGGGGAACGCAAAGTTTCTCAGGGGAACGCAAAGTTTCTCAGGGGAGCGCAAATGTTTTGGGAGCGAACGCAAAGTTTCTCAGGGGAACGCACAAGTTTTGGGAGCGAACGCAAAGTTTCTCAAGGGAACGCAAAAGTTTTGGGAGCAGACGCAAAGTTTCTCAGGGGAACGCAAAGTTTCTCAGGGGAACGCAAAGTTTCTCAGGGGAGCGCAAAAGTTTTGGGAGCGAACGCAAAGTTTCTCAGGGGAGCGCAAAGTTTCTCAGGGGAACGCACAAGTTTTGGGAGCGAACGCAAAGTTTCTCAAGGGAACGCAAAAGTTTTGGGAGCAGACGCAAAGTTTCTCAGGGGAACGCAAAGTTTCTCAGGGGAACGCAAAGTTTCTCAGGGGAGCGCAAAAGTTTTGGGAGCGAACGCAAAGTTTCTCAGGGGAGCGCAAAGTTTCTCAGGGGAACGCACAAGTTTTGGGAACAGATGCAAAGTTTCTCAGGGGAGCGCAAAGTTTCTCAGGGGAACGCAAAGTTTCTCAGGGGAGCGCAAAAGTTTTGGGAGCGAACGCAAAGTTTCTCAGGGGAGCGCAAAGTTTCTCAGGGGAACGCACAAGTTTTGGGAACAGATGCAAAGTTTCTCAGGGGAGCGCAAAGTTTCTCAGGGGAGCGCAAAAGTTTTGGGAGCGAACGCAAAGTTTCTCAAGGGAACGCAAAAGTTTTGGGAGCAGACGCAAAGTTTCTCGAATGTAAAGTTTCTCAGGAGAACGCTTAAGTTTTAGGAGCGAATGCAAAGTTTCTCAGGGGAACACAAAAGTTTTGGGAGCGAACGCAAAGTTTCTCAGGGGAACGCAAAAGTTTCTCGAATGCAAAGTTTCTCAGGGGAACACAAAAGTTTTGGGAGCGAACGCAAAGTTTCTCAGGGGAACGCAAAAGTTTCTCGAATGCAAAGTTTCTCAGGGGAATACTAAAGTTTTGGGAGCCGACGCAACGTTTCTCAGGGGAACGCAACGTTTCTCAGGGGAACGCAAAAGTTTCTCAGGAGAATGCAAAAGTTTCTCAGGGGAACGCAAAAGTTTTGGGAGCAATTGAAAGTTTCTCAGGGGAACGCAAAAGTTTCTCGAACACAAAGTTTCTCAGGGGAACGCAAAAGTTTCTCGAACGCAAAGTTTCTCAGGGGAACACAAAAGTTAAGTGAACGAACGCAAAGTTTCTCGAACGCAAAGTTTCTTGAACGTAAAAGTTTTGGGAGCAAACGCAAAGTTTCTCAAGGAAACCATTTAGATTTTTTGAAGAACGCTGGAAAGCAAACAACATTAGAACCCATTGACTTTCAAAAAACTGAAGGCCGTGAATATTTTTATAGAATAAAAAAAACACTTTTTTAAAATATTGCTTGTGTTTCACAGAAGAAATAAAAAGTCATACATTTCTTGTGTCTGGTGTCTGGGACTTACTTGTTGTCCTGAATCTGAATGCGGTTCCAGTAAAGCGGTTTCATGGGGCAGGCCGGTTCCACCGTAGGCTTACGTGGCGCTTTCTCAGCCGCCTGTCCGAATCCTGACCAGCCGAAAGCGGGAGGTGGAGGAGGAGGGCCGCCAAAGCCCGGCATTGGAGGAGGAGGAGGGGCTCCAGGTAAACCAGGTGGGGGCGGAGGAGGAGGAGGAGCTCCGGGTAGACCAGGTGGGGGCGGAGGAGGAGGAGGAGCTCCGGGGAGGGGTGGCGGTGGGGGCGGAGCATGTGCTCCCGGAAGGGGAGGAGGTGGGGGCGGGGCAGGTGCGAGCCCAGGTAATGGCGGAGGAGGAGGTGGCGGCGGAAGGGGGGCGGAGCTACCTGGAAGAGGAGGTGGAGGAGGAGGTCCTGGGCTCACACCCAAACTCTGGCTGATGGAGTCCAGGTTCAGTTTTTTGGGCAGGCTGGAGCTGGTGTTCAGCGCTCTTGTGTCCTCACCCTCAGGGGTTTTGATGAAGGTCTCGCGGTCAGTCTGGACACACACATTGCGGAAGCTTTTGGCCGGCAGGTGGTCTTGGGTGGAGACACACACCTCCTGCAGTTCGCCGCGCTCCTGTACGGAGGTACACGTGTGCTCGTGCTGCATCCGCCCGATGACCGACTCCAGCCGGGACACCACCTCCGCATGCTCGCCTCGGATCTGGAAAAGCCGTAGCTCGAAATCCGCCTGGATTGCAAAAAACGCCAATTACTATTAGTACACAATGGACAATAAAAAGAACACCAGAGCATGTGCTCTCACACTTCAACACTTACACTCATCTAAAGGATTATTAGGAACACCTGTTTAATGCAATTATCTAATCAACCAATCACATGGCAGTTGCTTCAATGCATTTAGGGGTGTGGTCCTGGTCAAGACAATCTCCTGAACTCCACACTGAATGTCGGAATGGGAAAGAAAGGGGATTTAAGACATTTTGAGCGTGGCATGGTTGTTGGTGCCAGACGGGCCGGTCTGAGTATTTCACAATCTGCTCAGTTACTGGGATTTTCACGCACAACCATTTCTAGGGTTTACAAAGAATGGTGTGAAAAGGGAAAAACATCCAGTATGCGGCAGTCCTGTGGGAGAAAATGCCTTGTTGATGCTAGAGGTCAGAGGTCATGGGCCGACTGATTCAAGCTGACAGAAGAGCAACTTTGACGGAAATAACCACTCGTTACAACCGAGGTCTGCAGCAAAGCATTTGTGAAGCCACAACACACACAACCTTGAGGCGGATGGGCTACAACAGCAGAAGACCCCACCGGGTACCACTCATCTCCACTACAAAGAGGAAAAAGAGGCGACAATTTGCACCAAAATTGGACTGGAAAAATGTTGCCTGGTCTGATGAGTCTGGATTTCTGTTGAGACATTCAGATGGTAGAGTCAGAATTTGGCGTAAACAGAATGAGAACATGGATCATCATGCCTTGTTCCCACTGTGCAGGCTGGTGGTGGTGGTGTAATGGTGTGGGGGATGTTTTCTTGGCCCACTTTAGGCCCCTTAGTGCCAATTGGGCATGGTTTAAATGCCACGGCCTACCTGAGCATTGTTTCTGCCCATGTCCATCCCTTTATGAGCACCATGTCCCCATCCTCTGATGGCTACTTCCAGCAGGATAATGCACCGTCACAAAGCTCCAATCATTTCAAACTGGTTTCTTGAACATGACAATGAGTTCACTGGACTAAAATGGCCGCCACAGTCACCAGATCTCAACCCAATAGAGCATCTTTGGGATGTTGTGGAACGGGAGCTTCGAGCCCTGGATGTGCATCCCACAAATCTCCATCAACTGCAAGATGCTCTCCTATCAATATGGAGAGAGGAAGAATTGTGCGCACATCCAATGAAACTTTTACAGGTGCCAGATTCAATAAAGAATATATCAAAGTAAACATCTGCACACTGTTAATACTGCTCCCAAAGATTTATTAAAATATGCAACGTTTCAACCCAAAAGGGTCTTCGTCAGGCAAACAACAAGCACAAACAGGTAGAATTTATATCTGTGTCAACCATCACACCTGACCTCAATAATGAGCCGATTAACCAATCAAAATAATAGACACAATCAAAAAAGAAAAAAGGAAAAACCCATAATTTACAAACCCAAATATAATTCAAAATATCATCTTAAACAATTTACTAGCAGGGACAAAGAACAAAAAGCAAAGGGGGATTTTTATAACAATACATGAAAAAAAAATACAAAAAGATATTCTCCATATCTCCATATCAATCTCCATATTCAAGCTAAAAATTAAGGGAATAATTTTGTGCAACACCAAAAACTTTATTTATATGATCAAATGCCCATGTGGTCTAGAGCATATATAGGTAAAACGCAGCGCTGCTTAAAACACGCATTGCAGAACATAGAAGCAATATACGTTTGAATGACCAAAAGAACCCCATTGCTGTTCATTTTAATCTTTGTAAACACAATTTGTCAACTCTCCGATATTTAGGAATAGAACAAGTAAGAATACCCAGAAGGGGCGGTGACATCAACAAAATCCTTTTACAGAGGGAAGCTTTTTATATATATACACTTAACACTCTTTCTCCAAAAGGTTTGAATATGGAGATTGATTTGAAACCTTTTTTGTGAATATTTGCTATTTCTTTTTGTATTTTTATTTTTCATGTATTGTTATAAAAAATCCCCCTTTTCTTTTTGTTCTTTGTCCCTGCTAGTAAATTGTTTAAGATGATATTTTGAATTATATTTGGGTTTGTAAATTATGGGTTTTTCCTTTCTTCTTTTTTGATTGTGTCTATTATTTTGATTGGTTAATCGGCTCATTATTGAGGTCAGGTGTGATGGTTCACACAGATATAAATTCTACCTGTTTGTGCTTGTTGTTTGCCTGACGAAGACCCTTTTGGGTTGAAACGTTGCATGTTTTAATAAATCTTTGGGAGCAGTATTAACAGTGTGCAGATTTTTGTTTACTTTGATCCTATCAATATGGGCCAACATTTCTAAAGAATGCTTTCAGCAGCTTGTTGAATCAATGCCACGTAGAATTAAGGCAGTTCTGAAGGCGAAAGGGTCAAACACAGTATTAGTGTGTGTTCATAATAATCCTTTAGGTGAGTGTATTATTGAAGTGATTTCCGAGCGTCCCTATCAGCCGCGGGATCAGGACTCTTCCTTCAGGCAGAAATAATGGAGCGTTTTCCTGAGCGAAGGCGACAGATCCGACCGCAGCTTTACAGAGGAGATTCGAGACGCGTTCAGAACTAAACTATCATCTTATTTCATCCACGGAGCTGCCAGGAGCATCTGGAGTCCATCAGAACATCATGGCTTCCCTTCACATTCAATATCGCTGTTTACAGTCAAAGGTCACCACATTAAACACTACAAGTACATTAACCTGCTGCAGCTTGCGAGATGTCTCTGGAAGACGAGCTGAATGTAGAGGCTGCATTTATTTGATCAAAAACTCTCACCTGAGAGAGAGTTTGGCTTTCAGGGTCGCGCATAAAACACACATAACGCTCGTAAAACAGTCTTACGTCGACGTCACTGATTTTCCACATCGGCTCTCGTGGTTTTATTCACTTTCAAAAATGATAAAACATCATATTGTCCAGACTGGGAGCTGTCCTCATATCTTGGCGCATCAAGCCTTAAAGTAAATCTGCATTTAGTGCTAAACTGACAGCAGGAGAACTCAATGCTGCATGAATACACACACACACACACACACACACACACACACACACACACACACACACACACACACACACACACACACACACACACACACACACACACACACACTCACAGAGAGCATCTGGTTACCTTTACATTCCCTTACATTCATTTTGGCATGGAGAATGTACACATATTAACACATATTCCTGGCCTTATTGTGAATTATTCATCAGTTACGCTTATCAGTTACATATATTTTTATATATATTTTCTGTTTTCAGTTTAATTTGAAAGTTTGAGTTTTTTGTCATTTATATTTGTTTTATATATATATATATATATATATATATATATATATATATATATATATATATATATATATATATATATATATATATATATATATATATATATATATATATATATATATATATATATTTATATATATATTATTGTTAAATTAATTAATATTAATATTATATATACATACATACATACACATACATATATATATAATTATTTTGGTAAAAGTTAAACTAAATGAAAATAAGAAATGTTATTTATTTTATTGTTAAATTAATTAATATTAATATTATATATATATATTAGGGATGTCACGGTACCAAAATTCCAGTAGTCGGTACCAATACCATAAAAATGTTACGGTACTCTGTACCAATTTCGGTACCACAGCTAAATGTTTTTTTATTCTTATTTTATTTAACTATTTAAAAAAAATTATAATTAAGTTTTTTATTTATGATGATAATCATTATAAGTAAGTAATACATAAATATTTAAAGGCTGTCTGCTGTTTAAAAGTAAACATTGTTAATAAAAAAGATCATGTGAAAAATAATCAACCATCCAGGCATAATTATTATTATTAGTAGAGACGTATTATTATTACATAGAGACGGCGCTAAATCTACTGTACAACAGTAGCCCAATATATTCTGTCAATTTCAATATTTTAAAAACCTAACTTTTATTTTGACAGCAGTAAATAAATTTTTTTAATAAATAACATTTCTTATTTATACACATACTGTACATACAGTGTATACATTAAATATTGTGTTTTTACCATTTGTATTATATAAACTAAATTAAATTAAAACATTTTATGTATTTCAGTTATTTCAGCAACAAAATAATAAAAATTTAAGGCATCCATATATATATACAGTATATATATTAGAGATGCATTGATGTATCAGACGATTTTTTATCAAATTACAAACCGATGGTTATTAATGAAGAGCTGTGTAATGTCTGCTGCATAATCCAAGATTATACTGTAATATTCCTGCTGCGCTGCTGTCTGTGTTTAAATGTTAGTGTTAACAACAAAAGACCAACAAAACAAAAAAAATCGCTCACTATTGACTAAATAACTTTCATAAGGATTCATTCCAGCAATGAGAAAAACTCAGACGGAATCCAGTCATAAAAACAGAATTTACTGCAGTGGAACGCCACGGGATTTAACAAAGTTTAATAATCTATAATCTAAATTAATATATCGCTTAAATAAAATTGCGATATATACTAGTGTCTGTGAATATTAAGCCACAAAAAGACACACAATTCATATTGTTTAAATATGAATCCTGACTGTTTCTGTGTCTCTGTGTGAATTAATCATTTCATTTACCTCACACACACACACACACACACACACACACACACACACACACACACACACACACACACACACACACACACACACACACCTCAATATATGAGGACATCTCCAGTCACTTCATGAGCATTTTACCGTTTCATTCGACAAAATCTATCGTCATATCATAAACACACACACAGAAACTCAAAGGTCTTCATCCCGTCAAAATAAAAGTCCAGTTTAACAGTAATTATGACAGGATTAATGCTGTACAGAAGAGCTCCGTCTCAATGTAATCATAATATATGTATTTAATTTATACAGTGAAGAATATGCAGTTATTTAACATTAGTTTACTTTATTTCTGCACCTGGAAACTGTTAAACCTACTTAAAAGCTCTGTTCATTTCATATGTTCTGTTGTATTTATATATATATATAATTATGTATTTATGTTGGCCTGCTGAATGTTAAATGGATCCAGTCGATGTTCATTAGAAATGATTTGATAATTCAGCAATAAACCAGCTAGTAGGATATAAGTTAATGTATGTTTTTTAACTTTGCTGATTTAAATCATGATCAAAACACTCTATTTTAATGACAAGTGAAGAGTATCGGTATTGGAATCGGACAATAATTGTTTGTTAAAATAAAAAAATCCCTAGGTGCATCCCTAATATATATATAATATTTACAATTTAAAAAAATGTATTGTGTATAAATTATTAAGGCTGTCAAAAGATTAATCGCGATTAATCGCATCCAAAATAAAAGTTTGTGTTTACATAATATATGTGTGTGTACTCTGTTAATTATTATTTATATATGAATACACACACATTCATGTATATATTTAAGAAATATTTGCATGTATATACATTTATATAATCTATAAATATCTATTCTAAATATCTTATCTATTTTTATATATAAAAATAATATTTTTTTCTTAAATATAAACATGCTTGTGTGTGTATGTATATATAAATAATAATTAACAGAGTACACACACATATATTATGTAAACACAAACTTTTATTTTGGATGCGATTAATCGCGATTAATCTTTTGACAGCCCTATAAATTATATATAATGTAATGAAGTAAAAATATTTTATTTTAAAAACTATTAAACAAAAAAAAATCTGTCCTATATATCTGTGAAACTACTATTTCTGTAAAGTTGAAACAATTTATTCTTTGTTATTGTTTTTTAACGTTATATTTCCTTTTATCTGTGCTGTTTTAAAAATATATATAATGTGCAATTTATGTATTATTATTATTTATTATTATTATTAATACTTTCTTTATTTTTTGGGGAGGGTTAAGCTGGTGGAAGAGGTAAAAACTAAAACATATCACTGTTAAAACATTAAAAAAATATTCATTATTTCATTATATTATTTCATAATATTTTCATATTATAGATAGCTAGAATGTATAATATATTATACGTAATACAGCCAGAATTACACAAATATTATGCATAAAATTGTTTATATTTCAGTGGAAGTTTTTTTGATGTCCAGTAACACTTTGTTTGTATGTTTTTATTTTTAGTGAACTATAATAACTGGTTGTAAAGGATGAAATCATCTCAGATCTGGAGGCCGAACACACTCAGGGCTCGATTACACAGTCTCTGATGCCATCTAGTGTGTTCTTCTAGAAGTGCAGAAAACACTCACATGCAGCTTCTCCAGCTCCTCTTTAGACTCTCTCTTCAGCTGAAGGAGGGCGGCCTGGTGCTCTGAGGACCCACAAAACACACACACACACACACACACACACACACTCAATGAGGACACTCGGCACAATCTCACTTAGTCTCATATTTGATTCAGTTATCTACAATTTATTATTGTGAAGCTGCTTATAAACAATCTGTAATAAAACTGACTTTTTCTGAAATGTTTTAACTAGGGCTGTCAAAAGATTAATCGCGATTAATCGCATCCAAAATAAAAGTTTGTGTTTACATAATATATGTGTGTGTACTCTGTTAATTATTCTTTATATATAAAAACACACACAAGCATGTATTTATTTAAGAATTTTTTTTTTTATATATATATAAAACATTTATATTTATATATATTATAGATTATATAAATGTATATACATGCAAATATTTCTTGAATATATACATGAATGTGTGTGTATTTATATATAAATAATAATTAACAGAGTACACACACATATATTATGTAAACAAACTTTTATTTTAGATGTGATTAATCGCGATTAATCTTTTGACAGCCCTAATTTATACCTCTGTGATTAATTATGGTATCTTTCCTTAATCATCTGAAATATTTATGCGTTTAGTATGTAGCCTATCTAGCCTAACGTTAGTAATGATGCTGAGCACGTCTTGAACGCTTTCATTCATGTTTCACTGTATATCCAATGTTTTTATTAATAATTTGGGTGCATTTTATTGTTGATTTTGTGTTTTTCAAAATAAATGAATTGAATTGAGTCTGCATTCATCATTCACAGCTGTTGAAATAGCCATTGTATAGGACATCAATTAAACTACTGCATGTCCGCCCACAGAAAAATAAATAAATATAAAAATCACCAACAGCGAATTATTGATCCACGAACGTCGCAGTTATTATAATTGGCAACGTTATGAATCTATGTTTACTCAAATAAGTGTTGCACTGTTCCTGTCGCCAGAGGTGGAAAGAGTAACTAAATATTCTACTCAAGTAAAAGTACTATTACTTCAATAAAATTTTATTTAAGTACAAGTAAAAGTACCGGTCTGAATATTTACTCAAGTAAAAAGTAGTTCATTTAAAATGTACTCAGAGTAAAAGTTACTGAGTTACTTTTTTAACAGCGGGTGGGAAATCTCCTGTGTAGGGTCGTAATAGAATGAGATTTTCATGATATGAAAACATCAGTTTCACAGCATCCCGGTATTAATTATTTAATAAATAAACTGTATTATTAAATGATAGTTATGATTATCACCAGTTAAAATGGGGGGGGGGGGGGTTTGAACAAATACTTTATTATAACAAACTTGAAACTATTTGTTTGTTTTGTTTATTAAAATTTCAATAAAATATGTCTATTGAACTAAATTAAATAAATTATTATGAATTAGATGAACAACTTTAAGAATTACAGAGTCCGATAAAATTTTTCTTTTTATGATTTAATACAAATACATTACCAAAACAGTGCTAATCAAATAAAATGTAACAAACTTGTACATTTATTGTTTATCCTTTCATTTTTTTTGGCAAAGCGCTGCAAAACAGTTTTACTAAATTAAACCATGGATTAAAAAATATATTCTTAAATAATGTTTAAATTATGTGTTATTATTATAATTTTTTTGACAAGTATTCTATTGTAGGCCTACAATAGTAGCCTAATATATTTCTGTCGCAATTTCATCTAGTTAAACCAAACGTTTATTATGACGGGCTTAGTTTGACATCTGACGTCTGTCTTGTCCGTCCGTCTCCATCTTTTTGTGATTTTTGCGTGTTCGTTCTCCCGCCCTTCAATTCAATGCAGTCGTTTCCGGATCGCGATTCTCATCCCTTTGTATTATTTATTTTACTCAGTAACGGATGTGGTTTAAAATGTAGCGAAGTACAATACTTCAAACAAAACATACGCAAGTAAAAGTAAAATTACAGATTTTAAAAGCTACTTAAAAAAGTAAAAGTACACAGAAAAACTACTCAATTACAGTAACGCGAGTAAATAGAGTAAATATAATTTGTTACTTTCCACCTCTGGCTGTCGGATCCAGAAGCACAGCGTTGTGTTTTAATCTCAACATGTCTGCAAATCCAGTCTCCACCTGTGTCTTGTTTACAAATGAATCCGCGGTTAAATGAAGCGAACAAACGCGCAATGTCTTACACACGTGAGCTGGAACCGCATGTTTATTGCTCGGAAACGCGACCCGTTTAGCTCACGAGTCGGTGGGCGGGGCTTGAGGCGGAGCTTCTGCATTCTGTGACGTCATTGGTCGACATATTCTGAGACGTTTTCTGGGTCTGGTGTCAATAAAAGCTTTTCTTTGACTAACAAGGACGTTTTCAGCTCTGAAACTTACAGGATATTCTTATATCACCATGAGCTTTATATATCAAAGGCTCAAGGGAAAGTTAATTTCTCAATTCATCACCTCTTTAAGTCTTGTTTTCTGAAAATGTACTGAGTTTCTGGTTGAAACAAGAAATCTGCCAATGGGGTCAGAAAAATAATCTTAACTCAGAGTGAAAACAATGACAGCGCTGTTGTTTTAAGCTCAAACTCACTTCACTTTGACACATTTGTAAGTAAGCAAGTCATGTTGCTTCTCCAGTAAATGTATCGTTTAGATAAATAACGAGACTTTTTTCAGTGTGATTTTCAATGTGTATTGTGAAAAGCGCTATACAAATTTGAATTGAATTGATACAATGCCTGTGTTCAGGTGAGCACCCATATGTTACCTGAAGCTCACGCGTGTGTGTGTGTGTGTGTGTGTGTGTGTGTGTGTGTGTGGACTTCCTCGACTGGAGTCTGAACTGCCCTAGTTCGAGTTCTTCGCCATTAAAGGTCAGAGCTGGATGGACCAGTACGGCTGGTTTTGTGTTACCAGTCAGAAGCGATTAACAGGTTTTGTGTAATTGGATAAATCACATTTCCTGTGTTCAGCTGTTTTGTGGTCAAATGATGACGCTGCTTTGCATTTGACAGCATCACATGACACACAGGACAAATAAAAGCCGAAAAAAAGTGGAAGAGGGTGGAAGGTTTCTGCAGGTTTCACTAAGTCAAATTTAAGACTTTTTTAAAACCATTATGAATGAAATTTAAAACCTATAAAGGAAATGCAGTCACAAAATTACTTGCAAAGTAAATGTATTTAATCAAATTGAACAAATCGATAAACTTGCACTTCCCCATAGCTCAATCCCACCAGGATATTTTTGTTGGTGATTTTTGAGATCAAAATGACTGAATTTGAGGTGGTAATTTCCAGAAATTTGTTTTTTTTTTCATAATAAGGGTACCGCATTTACTGTATTATGTTAGATTCACACTAGTCACACATGACAATAGAATAAACAAAATGCATAAATCTTGTTTATTTTGGTATCTTGCCATTATTTTGCAGTGAAATTACGAATTATGCAGGATCTCAAAAAATGCATTGTTGATTTTTCGTTGTGTTTAGTAATCGCGGAAATGCGAAAAACTGGAGGACTATTATCTAGAGAATAAAATCTGTTTGATGTGTCTGTGGTACAATCCGAAAGAGACTCCCGCCAATAACACCAAAGCTGATTGGCTGCAATATAAGATGCATGCTGGTCTCATTTGTAGTCATAATACAGCGAACTATAGTTGGACTAGCGAAAGAAAGAACTACAACACCCAGAATTAAAAACACTAAAGCGCTGCGGGAGCATTTCAATCAGCATTAGAGGAAGCGCTACATGGACGTAGGAAAATTAGACCTGTTTAAAATGATTTAAGACCTAGAACTCAATTTAGAATTTAAGACTTTTTAAGGCCTAACATTTTGATTTTGAAATTCTAGACTTTTTAAGACCCAGCAGAAACCCTGAAGAGAAACTCGCTCACCCGCTTCAGTGTAGCGCAGCCCCACCTTCTCCTCTCCATCCTCTTTGGGTGGAGGCCAGACGGCCTGCAGGCGTCCAGGTGTTCGATCCTCACCATCGCATGGAGATGTGACTTCAGACTGAGAAGAAACAGAAATGAACAATCACTGAAAACAAACACCCCAGAATGCCATGTTGTCTTGACCTGGTCATGACGGAGTGTGAGGGTGAAGTTAGGAGAGAATATGCCATGTTCACATTACGCTTCTAGTTTCGCTTTTTATAGAAATAATAACAATTTAATTCAGGTGGATAACGTTCGATTCGTTGGCTAAAAACTCCAATAAAACTACTGCAGATAAAACCATATAATGCCAGAAAATGTAAGACTAGCACTTTTAAAACAAGCTCTCGTTCGTCAGAGTTCATGTGTTAATGGTAGTTAATAAAACACTTAAAGACTCACAAATGTGCAAATTAACATCAACCATAATTAACCGAGACCATTCAGTGTTTGTTCATGTAAACTAATGTTGCTTATTAACCTTATTGCAAATTATTACGTCTAAACTTTCATAAAGCAAAATGTACTGTACAAAAATACAATGTCTACAATACAAAAATAACATTTCATAGACTGTAAACAATATTTATTAAATATTAAAATTATTGAATATTTATTACATTTTACTAATTACATTTTCTCAAACGTTCGTTTGGATGCTTAAAAATCTAAACCTAAAAATTGCCAATATAATAATAATTAGGGTTGTCAAAAGATTAATCGCGATTAATCGCATCCAAAATAAAAGTTTGTGTTTAGATATGTGTGTGTCTGTACTCTGTTAATTATAATTTATATATAAATACACACACAAGCATGTATATATTTAAGAAAAATATATTATTTTTATATATAAAACATTTATATTTATATTTATTATAAATTATATAAATGTATATACATGCAAATATTTCTTAAATATATACATGAATGTGTGTGTATTTATATATAAATAATAATTAACAGAGGACACACACATATATTATGTAAACACAAACTTTTATTTTGGATGCGATTAATCGCGATTAATCTTTTGACAGCCCTAATAATAATAAAATTATTTTATAATGAATTATAATGCTAAAAATTAATAGATTTTTAAATTATTAAATATTTATTAAACTTTCTCAATTTAATTCACTGACATGTGGCAAAAACGTTCATTTTGACCCTTAAAATCTGACACAAATCTAAAAAATATATATATTAAATATAATAATTCTGATGCTAGAAATGAATACATTTCAGTGACTATATTAACAAAACCATGAAGAGTGAATAATTAATGAATGATTGTTATTAGATAAATAGGACTTTAATAGTAATTAGGTAGATTTTTAAATGATTCAATATTTATTACATATATTTATAAAAATTTCTCAATTTAATTCACTGATGTGTAGGAAAAATGTTCATTTGGATCCTTAAAAATCAGATAAAATCCTAAAAGAAATAGCCTATATAATAATAATACAATTATTTTATAATGAATTCTGATGCTAAAAATGAATAGATTTTTTAATTATTAAATATTTATTAAACTTTCTCAATTTAATTCACTGACGTGAGGCAAAAACGTTAATTTGGATCCTTAACAATCTGACAAAAATCTAAAATATATATATATATAAAAAAAAAATGTATAATGAATTCTGATATTAACAAAATATTAACAAAACCCAGAAGAATGAATAATTAATGAATGATTGTTATTAGATAAATAGGACTTTGATATGAATTAGATAGATTTTAAAAATATTAAATATTTATTATTACTTTTATGTATTACATTTAATTGATGTGTAGCAAAAACGTTCATTTGGACCCTTAAAATCAGACAAAAACCTAAAACAATTTACAATAAAATAATAAAATAAACGTATAATTAATTCTGATGCTAGAAATTGTCTTTATTTAGTTGAGTTTATAACTGATTTTTGCTGAGGCTTTGTCTAAAGACGAGTCGGACTGACCACAGAATTTATGGCGGTCATAAATAATCCCACATACTTTGACCTCAGTCGGGCTCTTGATGTCAATGGCCGTAGTTTTGCTCGACTGTCTCGTAAAGATGGACCTCAGCAGCTCTTTCTCGCTCTTCTTCTTCTTCCTGACCGCGTCCAGGTCCAGCGCCGCCTCCACCGGATCCTTCTTGGCAGGTTTAGAGCTGAAGAGTTTGGACTTTAGAGCATCATAGCTGGATTCTGTGGGCGCTTTACTAGCGGCGTCCGTATTTCCTGCGCTCGCGTCACTCGGGTCCGAGGCTTCCTCTCGCTGAGGGTCCGCCTTGCTGGCTTTCTGTAACAAACTGGTGATTTCTGACAGGTTTCTGGGAGGGTTTTTCTTCCTGGTAGCGGCGGTCATTGGGTCGGCTCGGGCTTTATTGACGTGCTGTTTGAGACTGAGCAGCGCTAGGTCTGTGTCGCGCTGCTTGATCTCGGAGAGCGTTCCCCTCTCTTCTCCCACCGCCCCTTTCTTCAGCACACGCAGGCCGCTGAACAGAGCCGGGACATGGAATTTGTCCACGCTTTTGGGGTCCTTTTTATCAGTTCCCGAAAGATCATTCGTCTCAAGGCCAGTTTTGGGGTCCTTTTTGTCAGTTCCCAAAAGGTAAGTCGTCTCAAGGCCAGTTTTGGGGTCCTTTTTGTCGGTTCCCAAAAAGTAAGTCGTCTCAAGGCCAGTTTTGGGGTCCTGTCGGTAAGTGCCCAAAAGGTCATTTGTCTCCTCACCAGTTTTGGGGTCCTTTTGGTCAGTTCCCAAAAGGTAAGTCGTCTCAAGGCCAGTTTTGGGGTCCTTTTTGTCGGTTCCCAAAAGGTAAGTCGTCTCAAGGCCAGTTTTGGGGTCCTGTCTGTAAGTGCCCAAAAGGTAATTTGTCTCAAGGCCAGTTTTGGGGTCCTTTTTGTCGGTTCCCAAGAGGTCATTTGTCTCCTCACAAGTTTTGGGGTCCTTTTTGTCAGTTCCCAAAAGGTAAGTCGTCTCAAGGCCAGTTTTGGGGTCCTTTTTGTCGGTTCCCAAAAGGTCATTTGTCTCCTCACCAGTTTTGGGGTCCTTTTTGTCAGTTCCCAAAAGGTAATTCGTCTCAAGGCCAGTTTTGGGGTCCTGTCGGTAAGTTCCCAAAAGGTAATTTGTCTCAAGGCCAGTTTTGGGGTCCTTTTGGTCAATTCCCAAGAGGTCATTTGTCTCCTCACCAGTTTTGGGGTCCTTTTGGTCAATTCCCAAGAGGTCATTTGTCTCCTCACCAGTTTTGGGGTCCTTTTGGTCAATTCCCAAGAGGTCATTTGTCTCCTCACAAGTTTTGGGGTCCTTTTTGTCGGTTCCCAAAAGGTCATTTGTCTCAAGGCCAGTTTTGGGGTCCTTTTGGTCAATTCCCAAGAGGTAATTTGTCTCCTCACCAGTTTTGGGGTCCTTTTTGTCAGTTCCCAATAGGTAATTCGTCTCAAGGCCAGTTTTGGGGTCCTTTTTGTCAGTTCCCAATAGGTAAGTCGTCTCAAGGCCAGTTTTGGGGTCCTTTTGGTCAATTCCCAAGAGGTCATTTGTCTCCTCACCAGTTTTGGGGTCCTTTTTGTCAGTTCCCAATAGGTAATTCGTCTCAAGGCCAGTTTTGGGGTCCTTTTTGTCAGTTCCCAATAGGTAATTCGTCTCAAGGCCAGTTTTGGGGTCCTTTTTGTCAGTTCCCAATAGGTAATTTGTCTCAAGGCCAGTTTTGGGGTCCTTTTGGTCAATTCCCAAGAGGTCATTTGTCTCCTCACCAGTTTTGGGGTCCTTTTTGTCGGTTCCCAATAGGTAATTCATCTCAAGGCCAGTTTTGGGGTCCTTTTTGTCAGTTCCCGAAAGATCATTCGTCTCATGGCCAGGTTTGGGGTCCTGTTGGTCAGTTCCCAAAAGGTAATTTGTCTCATGGCCAGGTTTGGGGTCCTTTTTGTCAGTTCCCAAGAGGTAATTCGTCTCCGTCTGAACTCCTGAGAATGAGGAGGATAGACTCACAGACTCTCCAGCTTGCGAATCCAATGGATCTGTCCCCAAATTCCCTTCTTGCTGATCCTCATCTGATGAAGGTGTGTAATGAGCCAGTGGTCGTCTCCAGCTGCTGACGTCTGGACGCGAGTAGCTCAGCGAACGCATTTCTTTCCTGGATTCGCTGGAAAAGCGGGCCGGGAGATCCAGTGAGCGGTTGAGCTTCCCGTAAGAGCCGGTCCGGCTCAGAACCGAAGCGTCCCGGAGCGATCGCTCCACAAGGCTCTCGCGCTTCTCCTCGGGTGGGCCGAGGTTACATTCGGACGGGCCGCTCTTCACATCCTCCTCTTCATCGCTGTAGGTCTCCACCCGGGTCACCTGCACTAGGAATGGATCATCCTGAACGGGAGAACGTCCCGGAAAGACCTCTCCATTAGGACCAGGATGAGGATCTTCATCCGACAGAGTCCGAAACGATGTCAACACAGCCGAAGACCTACTACTGCCTGGATCCATATCTCTGTTTACATCGAATCCTACGGGGAGAAATCCAATAACATGCACTCGGTCACACCGATTCAGTGTTAAAACTAATTTTCCTCCTGATGAGCCAATCAGAATCCATCCTGCTTTTAAGAGCTCGAGCGTTTAGAGACACAAATAAACAGAATTATAACTTTACAGTTGTGAACGGGCCTTTGGTGTAAAACGCTCTAGTTTCATGGACTCAAACAAAAGGTTTTTGTCTGTGAAAATCCCCAGGTTCTCTCTCTCTCTCTCTCTCTCTCTCTCTCTCTCTCTCTCTCTCTCTCTCTCTCTCTCTCTCTCTCTCTCTCCGGAGCGGTGTTTAGGGTGTTTGTCCAGCGTTTACAGTGAATCCAGTGATCCAAACACAGCGATCCTCAAGAGAGAAAAGGTAAACAGAGAGTCTAACGTTTCAGTGTTGTTCTAGTCCAGAAGGAAAACTCCCTGTGCTAGCGCAGACAAGCTAAAACAGTCCCAAAGATCTTCCAGAATGAGGCACTTCCTGTTCTGTTTCCACCGGAGAAAGTTTAGTAGTTTTGTGTTGAATATGTTGCCCTTTGACCACTCCCTCCCTCTCTGTGGTTCAGCTGGAGAGCTTCACCTGTGTGTGTCTGATTACTGAACACACAGCCGAATGTGAGGCAGAGATTCATGTCTCGCTCCTCCCCTTCTCTCTCTCTCTCTCTCTCTAATCTCCTGCGGGTCAGGTGAAGTGGGCGGGGCTTCACTGCTGTAATCAGCTCTGCTGAGGTCACTGGCCACGCCTCTCTGCTCCACTACAGAATCAAGAGTGAGGTCTTATTTAAAAAAATAAAAAAATAAACAAACACATAATCAGAGTAAAAGTAACAAACAAAAACATTACATATGATAAACGAAAGGACAAAACTAGAATAAATACTTTCAGTATATGTACAAAACATTAATATAATACTATAACAGTATGTATAAATATTTATGTAACTTAAAATAAATAACATTTATATATTAAAAATAGAACAAAATACATGGTGTAAATAAAATCGATATATATTTTTAATATTTCTATAATGTGTATATAATATTAAAATATGTAATAAATATATGAGATATTTTAGCCATTTTAAAGGGAAAAAAAGAATAAAAGACTACAGATGATGAAATCATTTAATATAAGTTCTCATTATAATATTAAAATGAAGGCAAAAAGTGTAAAAACAAAGCTGATCTAAAATTATCTATTATATATTATTCTTATAATATAAAAATTATAGGCAAAAACGTATGTTATAATTTCTCATAATATAGGCAAAAAATCTAATAAAAAGCAAAATCATCTAATATTATTTCTCATTATGATATTAAAAAAATAAAGGCATAAAATTAGAAGCTCTGACTACAGCTGATAGAATCATCTAATATAATTTCTCATTATAATATTTTAAATAACCCAAAAATCAAAAAGGCAAAAAATGTAAATAATAATAATAATAATCTAATCTAAAATAATCTATAATTTCTCATAATATTACAAATACAGGCAAAAAAACTCAAATAAAAAGCATAAACAAATGTTTTAAAGAAAATTTGATCTAAAATCATATTTTATAATTTATCATTATTATATAAAAAATATAAGCAAAAACTCAAATAAAGGCAAAACTATTTTTTATTTGACTAAAGCTGATAAAATCATTTTATATAATTTCTCATTATAATGTTAAAAATAACCCCAAAACTCAAAAAGGCAAAAATAATAATAATAATAATAATAATCTGATCTAAAAATCATCTAATATAATTTCTCATTATAATATTCAAAATATAGGCAAAAAACCTCAAACTGAGGCAAAACATGTATAAACTCTGACTACAGCTGATAAAATCATCTAATATAATTTCTCATAATATTAAAAATAACCACAAAAATGAAAAAGGCAAAAAAATTAAAAATTAACAAATAAAATAATCTGATCTGAAATCATCCGTTATAATTTCTCATAATATTAAATATATAGGCAAAAAAATCTGTAACATACTCAAGAGCGTGCGTGTTCTGTAACATACTCAAGAGCGTGTGTGTTCTGTAACATACTCAAGAGCGTGTGTGTTCTGTAACATACTCAAGAGCGTGTGTGTTCTGTAACACACTCAAGAGCGTGCGTGTTCTGTAACATACTCAAGAGCGTGTGTTCTGTAACATACTCAAGAGCGTGTGTGTTCTGTAACATACTCAAGAGCGTGTGTGTTCTGTAACATACTCAAGAGCGTGTGTGTTCTGTAACACACTCAAGAGCGTGCGTGTTCTGTAACATACTCAAGAGCGTGTGTTCTGTAACATACTCAAGAGCGTGTGTTCTGTAACATACTCAAGAGCGTGTGTGTTCTGTAACATACTCAAGAGCGTGTGTGCTCTGTAACACACTCAAGAGCGTGCGTGTTCTGTAACATACTCAAGAGCGTGCGTGTTCTGTAACATACTCAAGAGCGTGTGTTCTGTAACATACTCAAGAGCGTGTGTGTTCTGTAACATACTCAAGAGCGTGTGTGCTCTGTAACATACTCAAGAGCGTGCGTGTTCTGTAACACACTCAAGAGCGTGCGTGTTCTGTAACATACTCAAGAGCGTGCGTGTTCTGTAACATACTCAAGAGCGTGTGTTCTGTAACATACTCAAGAGCGTGTGTGTTCTGTAACACACTCAAGAGCGTGCGTGTTCTGTAACATACTCAAGAGCGTGCGTGTTCTGTAACATACTCAAGAGCGTGTGTTCTGTAACATACTCAAGAGCGTGTGTGTTCTGTAACATACTCAAGAGCGTGTGTGCTCTGTAACATACTCAAGAGCGTGCGTGTTCTGTAACATACTCAAGAGCGTGTGTTCTGTAACATACTCAAGAGCGTGTGTGTTCTGTAACATACTCAAGAGCGTGCGTGTTCTGTAACATACTCAAGAGCGTGCGTGTTCTGTAACATACTCAAGAGCGTGTGTGTTCTGTAACATACTCAAGAGTGTGTGTGTTCTGTAACATACTCAAGAGCGTGTGTGTTCTGTAACATACTCAAGAGCGTGTGTGTTCTGTAACATACTCAAGAGCGTGCGTGTTCTGTAACATACTCAAGAGCGTGCGTGTTCTGTAACATACTCAAGAGCGTGTGTGTTCTGTAACATACTCAAGAGCGTGTGTGTTCTGTAACATACTCAAGAGTGTGTGTGTTCTGTAACATACTCAAGAGCGTGTGTGTTCTGTAACACACTCAAGAGCGTGCGTGTTCTGTAACATACTCAAGAGCGTGCGTGTTCTGTAACATACTCAAGAGCGTGTGTGTTCTGTAACATACTCAAGAGCGTGTGTGTTCTGTAACATACTCAAGAGTGTGTGTGTTCTGTAACATACTCAAGAGCGTGTGTGTTCTGTAACACACTCAAGAGCGTGCGTGTTCTGTAACATACTCAAGAGCGTGTGTGTTCTGTAACATACTCAAGAGCGTGTGTGTTCTGTAACATACTCAAGAGCGTGTGTGTTCTGTAACATACTCAAGAGCGTGCGTGTTCTGTAACATACTCAAGAGCGTGTGTGTTCTGTAACATACTCAAGAGCGTGTGTGTTCTGTAACATACTCAAGAGTGTGTGTGTTCTGTAACATACTCAAGAGCGTGTGTGTTCTGTAACACACTCAAGAGCGTGCGTGTTCTGTAACATACTCAAGAGCGTGTGTGTTCTGTAACATACTCAAGAGCGTGTGTGTTCTGTAACATACTCAAGAGCATGTGTGTTCTCTAACATACTCAAGAGCGTGTGTGTTCTGTAACATACTCAAGAGCGTGTGTGTTCTGTAACATACTCAAGAGCGTGTGTGTTCTGTAACATACTCAAGAGCGTGTGTGTTCTGTAACATACTCAAGAGCGTGTGTGTTCTGTAACATACTCAAGAGCGTGAGTGTTCTGTAACATACTCAAGAGCGTGTGTGTTCTGTAACATACTCAAGAGCGTGTGTGTTCTGTAACATACTCAAGAACGTGTGTGTTCTGTAACATACTCAAGAGCGTGTGTGTTCTGTAACATACTCAAGAGCGTGTGTGTTCTGTAACATACTCAAGAGCGTGTGTGTTCTGTAACATACTCAAGAGCGTGTGTGTTCTGTAACACTCAAGAGCGTGTGTGTTCTGTAACACTCAAGAGCGTGTGTTTTCTGTAACATACTCAAGAGCGTGTGTGTTCTGTAACATACTCAAGAGCGTGTGTGTTCTGTGACATACTCAAGAGCGTGTGTGTTCTGTAACATACTCAAGAGCGTGTGTGTTCTGTAACATACTCAAGAGCGTGTGTGTTCTGTAACATACTCAAGAGCGTGTGTGTTCTGTAACATACTCAAGAGCGTGTGTGTTCTGTGACATACTCAAGAGCGTGTGTGTTCTGTGACATTCTCAAGAGCGTGTGTGTTCTGTAACATACTCAAGAGCGTGTGTGTTCTGTGACATACTCAAGAGCGTGTGTGTTCTGTAACATACTCAAGAGCGTGTGTGTTCTGTAACATACTCAAGAGCGTGTGTGTTCTGTGACATACTCAAGAGCGTGTGTGTTCTGTAACATACTCAAGAGCGTGTGTGTTCTGTAACATACTCAAGAGCGTGTGTGTTCTGTAACATACTCAAGAGCGTGTGTGTTCTGTGACATACTCAAGAGTGTGTGTGTTCCCTTTCGTTCAGTCACTACGACGTAACGTTAGTGACTAACGAATGGGGGTTTCGCTTAGAAGCCTATCAACTTCGAGTTTTGAGAAAACGCCCAATGGCGTGCCAATGCCATGGGCATGCGGAATTTGCATACGTAACTCCGCCTCACTGCGTGAGTATATAAGGAAGTACGAGGCAATATCGCATTAAGTTTCTGCTTTCGGAGCCAAGAGTACCTACCTCTTCACTCCTACAGCCTTCTGAGACTCTGTCAGCTTCTTCGAGACGAGCAGCTTTCCAGTCAGTGTTGGTGTGACGGCGCGTTCCAGTGATCGCATACTTCCTGCCTGCTGATCTGTGCAGTGGTCCGCCTGACAGCTGGTGTGTGTTTCCCTGGGCGCTTCGGCATCGACTGCAAAGTTTCCTCTCACAAAAGAGCTTGCACGTGACGCGTCCTTTTCAGGATGTTTCGTCCGTGCACTTCTGGGTGCGGTAGATCGCTTTTTTCTTTCGACGGGCACGAGCGCTGTGTGACGTGTTTGGGCTTTCAGCACGCTCAGGCAGCGCTCGTGGATGACTCATGTTCTCTCTGCGGGAACCTGGCCATCTCAGTGTTACGGTCAAGACTCCGTGAATTCCGTGCTGATGCCGGAATGAGAGTCCCCTCCGCCACCCCCCAATCTGCGGTCTCCTCTGGAGGCGGCACTTTGGCTGGTGACCAGGGTGATCTGAGGGTGACGGTGTGGAACAAAGCTCCGACGCTAGTTCCTCGGCCCACACCCCCCTCTCATGCACCTGACCCGGCCCGTGCTCAAGCGTCTACATCGGGGCCGGCTCCTGCTGTCCCGACTGTGGCGTTTGGCACGGCGGAGGATGAGGAGATGTCTATCGCCGCATCACAAGGTGGGCTGGAGTCATCTGAGGATGATGATTCGGCTGTGCTGCCACCCTCGGGTGCGCCAGCATTGCCCGAGTCGGACCCAGAATTGACAGCCATGCTGTCTCGGGCAGCCGCAGCGCTTGGGCTGGAGTGGAACCCTCCGCCTCAGCCTGAGCGTTCGCGGTTGGACGATTGGTTTTTGGGGGCGGCGCGCTCGGACACCCGGCCGACCGTTCCTCCAAATCCTTTCTTTCCCGAGGTGCATGAAGAGATCGCGCGTTCCTGGAAGTCCCCGTTGTCTTCCCGCGAACGTTTGGCGAACTCTTCCGCCTTCACCTCCCTCGATGGAGCCGCGGCTAATGGGTACACTGGGGTCCCCCCAGTCGAACGTTCTGTTGCGATGCAACTGTGTCCTCAGAGCGCTTCGTCCTGGCGTGGTGACCCAAAGCACCCCTCCAAAGCCTGTAGGTTTTCGTCATCCCTGGTGGCGAAGTCCTATAGAGCTGCGGGGCAGGCCGCTGCTTCTTTGCATACCATGGCAACTCTGGGGGGGGGCTGACCCAGGACTCAGCAATGAGTTGCGTGCCACCACCGACCTCGCTCTCCAGGCGACGAAGGTGACCGCACGCTCCCTGGGTCAGGTGATGTCCACAAATGTGGTCCAGGAGAGACACTTATGGCTCACCCTGGCCGATATGCGTGACGCTGAGGGAACCCGTTTCCTCAACGCCCCCATATCCCAGGATGGGCTATTCGGCGGAGCGGTTGAGAGCTTCGCCCAACAGTTCTCGGCCGCTCAGAAGCAGACTGAGGCTATAAAATATATCCTGCCCCGGCGGTCAGCTGCTGCCTCCACCCCACCGCCCGCGCAGGTGCCTCAGCCTGCTCGCCGCCGGGCCCTCCACCCGGGCCGCGCAGAGGCAGCCGCAGGAAGGCGTCCCAGTCCGCTCCAGCCCCGCAGCCCGTGAAGAAACGCCAGGCTAAGCGGCGCTCCTGATGCGGACGGCTCAGGGATGGGCAGTTCTTTCCAGGAGACGGCGGCAGGGCCGCTCCTTCCCCCGGTGGAGAGCCGGGGGAGAATCTTTTGTTCAGCTGCTGGCCCCCGGGTCAGCAGCACCCTAATGTGGTTAAAGAAAGAACTGACAACCCCATCCCTGAGCCCCCAGAGATCGGTGACGGCAGTGCGCGCCACCCTCGGGTCTCGCCACTCTCGTCCCTCTCTGTCGCCAGCCCCCTGGCAGAGCAGACCCCAGTGGAACGCGAGTCCTTCCCTGGTCTCCTCTGTCAGGGCGCAGCCGTTAACCGTGCTCCGACCCGGGGACGCCCAACAGCCTCCCCTGTCCGGGCCGGTAACGCTGCCTCGCTGCCCCACCCGGGGTACGTCTGCCGTCCGCATGACCCCGTTGGTGCAGTCTCTGGAAGCGTGGCTTCAGCTTCCGGGGCTGTCCCGCTGGGTTGCGCGGACCGTCAGGCTCGGCTACGTGATTCAGTTCGCGCAGGCTCCTCCCCGTTACAGGGGAGTCCGCTAAACCGGGACCGGGGCCCATGCCCCCGTCATGCGTGCGAAGATTGCCACTCTACTGGCGAAGGGTGCGATCGAGCCTGTCCCTCCGGCCGAGATGAAGTCGGGGTTCTACAGCCCCTACTTCATTGTACCCAAGAAAACCGGTGGGTTACGGCCAATCCTGGACCTTCGCATCTTGAACCGATCCCTTCACCGGCTTCCGTTCAAGATGTTGACTGCGAAACGCCTTTTCGAATGCGTTCGTCCTCACGATTGGTTTGCAGCGATCGACCTGAAGGACGCCTACTTCCATGTCTCCATCCTTCCTCGACACAGACCGTTCCTACGGTTTGCTTTCGAGGGGCAGGCATATCAGTACGCAGTTCTCCCATTCGGGCTATCTCTGTCCCCTCGCGTCTTCACGAAGATTGCCGAGGCAGCCCTTGCGCCCCTTCGGCAGCACGGGGTTCGCATCCTGAACTACCTCGACGACTGGCTCATACTAGGCCACTCTCGAGAGCAGGTGTGCGGACACAGAGATCTGGTTCTCCACCACTTAGCCCGTCTGGGCCTTCGGGTCAACTGGGAAAAGAGCAAACTTTGCCCAGTGCAGAGGATCTCTTTTCTCGGTATGGAGATCGACTCGGTCGCCATGTGCGCGCAGCTTACGAGCGAGCGCGCGCAGTCTCTGCTGACTTGCCTCCGTCAAATCGAGAGCAAGAGTGCGGTTCCACTGAAACTATTTCAGAGGCTCCTGGGGCATATGGCATCTGCAGCCGCGGTAACGCTGCTCGGATTGCTTCATATGAGACCGCTTCAGCACTGGCTTCGCGATCGAGTCCCGAGATGGGCATGGCAGTCTGGCACGCTCCGGGTCCAAGTGACTCGGGCCTGCTTACAGACGCTCACCCCGTGGTCGAACCTCAGCTTGCTACGGGCCGGTGTGCCCTTAGAACGAGTTTCCAGGCATGTTGTCGTATCGACGGATGCCTCTGCCACGGGCTGGGGTGCCATGTGCAATGGACAAGCAGCCGCGGGCTCCTGGACAGGACCCAACCGCCTCCTGCATGTCAATTGCCTCGAGTTGCTGGCAGTACGGTTCGCCCTGCACCGCTTCCGAGCGCTGCTGAAGGGTCAACATGTGCTTGTCCGGTCAGACAACACGGCCGTAGTAGCGTACATCAACCACCAGGGCGGTCTACGCTCCCGCCGTATGTCTCAACTCGCCCGCCATCTCATCCTATGGAGTCAGAAGCGCCTGAGGTCCCTTCGTGCTGTCCATATTCCGGGAGTCCTGAACCACGCAGCCGACGAGCTCTCGCGGTTTCAGCCTCTCCCGGGAGAATGGAGACTCCATCCCCAGACGGTTCAGCTGATTTGGGAACAGTTCGGCGACGCACAGGTAGATCTGTTTGCCTCCCACGACTCTTCCCACTGCAGCCTGTACTATTCCCTGACCGAGGGCACGCTCGGCACGGATGCACTGGCGCACAGCTGGCCGCGGGGCCTACGCAAATATGCGTTCCCCCCAGTGAGCCTACTCGCACAGCTCCTGTGCAAGATCAGGGAGGACAAGGAGCAGGTCCTTTTGGTCAACCCGTACTGGCACGGCCGGACCTGGTTCCCCGAACTCATACTCCTTGCGACAGCCCCTCCCTGGCCTATTCCTCTGAGACCGGACCTCCTTACTCAGAGACGGGGCACCCTATGGCACCCGCGTCCCGACCTCTGGAGCCTCCACGTGTGGCTCCTAGACGGGACGCGGCAGGTTTGAGTGGCCTACCACCTACGGTGGTCGCCACCATCACTTCCGCTAGGGCAGAGTCCACTCGGCATGCCTACGCGTTGAAGTGGAACCTCTTCGTCACCTGGTGCTCTTCCCGCCAAGAAGACCCCTGGAAATGCCCGATCGGGTCCGTGCTTGAATTTCTCCAAGAGGGGCTGGAGCGAAGGCTGTCTCCCTCCACCCTCAAGGTATATGTGGCCGCAATATCTGCCCACCACGATCTCTTGGAGAACAAGAAGGTAAGTCAGCACGACCTGGTCATCAGGTTCCTGAGGGGAGCCAGGAGACTAAATCCTCCTCGCTCTCCTCTCGTACCCTCTTGGGACCTCGCAGTAGTGTTAAGTGCTCTGCAGAGACCTCCCTTTGAGCCTTTGCGGTCGGTTGATATTAAGTTCCTGTCTATGAAGACGGCTCTGCTGACCGCATTGGCCTCCGTTAAGAGGGTCGGGGACCTGCAGGCATTTTCGGTTGACGAAGCGTGCCTGGAGTTCGGGCTGGCCAACTCTCACGTGATCCTGAGACCCCGGCCTGGATATGTGCCCAAGGTTCCCACCACTCCGTTTAAGGACCAGGTGGTGAACCTGCAAGCGCTGCCTTTGGAGGAGGCAGACCCAGCCTTGGCATTGCTCTGTACAGTACGCGCCCTCCGCGCCTACGTAGACATGACGCAGTGTTTCAGGACCTCAGACCAGCTCTTTGTCTGTTATGGTGGAGAGCGGAAGGGAAGTGCTCTCTCAAAGCAAAGGCTGTCTCACTGGATAGTGGACACCATTGTTTTGGCTTACCAGCAGCAAGGTCGCCCATGTCCCCTTGGTGTGAGGGCACACTCCACTAGGAGTGTGGCCTCCTCTTGGGCTTTAGCGCATGGCACCTCGCTAGCAGACATCTGCAGAGCTGCAGGCTGGGCGACACCCAACACATTCGCCAGATTCTACAATCTCCGAGTGGAGCCAGTGTCCGACTATGTACTCGCCCCCCCGAGGGGCCGGTAATGTACCAGGCTCAGGTGTCTTCGCTTGCTCGCCATTCCACTCCACAGACTGGATACGTGCGATTTTTTCCTCAGGTGAGCTCCCCGAGAGCCCTGAGCTCCTCCAGCACTGTCGACGCCGACATCAGTTCAGTCTGCCCTTTCGAGCCCAGACCCTCATGTCCGGCCAGGTGCCCCATGTGCATGGTTCCCCTCCGGCGACCCCCACATGTGTATTTCACCGTAAGCCTCCGCAGTGAGCGGGTTTCTTCCCTTGGCGTGTCCCCGCCACCCCTAGGGTTAAAAATCCACCTTCGGCTGGTACCCAAGAGATCTTCCATATGCAGCCCCTACCGGCTCATATGTGTCTCTTAAGTCCTCCCCACGGGTAGGCATCTTGGCATTCCCTCACTGGGATATGCTTCCCAGTGTACCTTGGTAATCCTGTGTTAAGTGGGAGTCCTTCGTCCGTATTAGTCTTACGACAGGGTACTCACACTTGCGCTGGAAGACAGCTGAGTGGCGGGATTATATTGGGACCCCCATTCGTTAGTCACTAACGTTACGTCGTAGTGACTGAACGAAAGGGAACGTCTCGGTTACGGATGTAACCCTCGTTCCCTGAGGAGGGAACGGAGACGTAACGTCCCGTTGCCACTTCAGCTGTGCTACCTGGAACGCAGGAGTTCAGTCTTGGCTCCTCAAGCAGGTAACATAATGCGATATTGCCACGTACTTCCTTATATACTCACGCGGTGAGGCGGAGTTACGTATGCAAATTCCGCATGCCCCATGGCATTGGCACGCCATTGGGCGTTTTCTCTAAGCTCGAAGATGATAGGCTTCTAAGCGAAACCCCCATTCGTTAGTCACTAACGTTACGTCTCCGTTCCCTCCTCAGGGAACGAGGGTTACATCCGTAACCGAGACGTTCTGTAACATACTCAAGAGCGTGTGTGTTCTGTAACACACTCATGAGCGTGTGTGTTCTGTAACATACTCAAGAGCGTGCGTGTTCTGTAACACACTCAAGAGCGTGCGTGTTCTGTAACATACTCAAGAGCGTGTGTTCTGTAACATACTCAAGAGCGTGAGTGTTCTGTAACATACTCAAGAGCGTGTGTGTTCTGTAACATACTCAAGAGCGTGAGTGTTCTGTAACATACTCAAGAGCGTGTGTGTTCTGTAACATACTCAAGAGCGTGCTTGTTCTGTAACATACTCAAGAGCGTGTGTGCTCTGTAACATACTCAAGAGCGTGCGTGTTCTGTAACACACTCAAGAGCGTGTGTGTTCTGTAACATACTCAAGAGCGTGTGTGTTCTGTAACATACTCAAGAGCGTGAGTGTTCTGTAACACACTCAAGAGCGTGCGTGTTCTGTAACATACTCAAGAGCGTGTGTGTTCTGTAACATACTCAAGAGCGTGTGTGTTCTGTAACATACTCAAGAGCGTGCTTGTTCTGTAACATACTCAAGAGCGTGTGTGCTCTGTAACATACTCAAGAGCGTGCGTGTTCTGTAACACACTCAAGAGCGTGTGTGTTCTGTAACATACTCAAGAGCGTGTGTGTTCTGTAACATACTCAAGAGCGTGAGTGTTCTGTAACACACTCAAGAGCGTGCGTGTTCTGTAACATACTCAAGAGCGTGCGTGTTCTGTAACATACTCAAGAGCGTGTGTGTTCTGTAACATACTCAAGAGCGTGTGTGTTCTGTAACATCCGCAAGAGCGTGAGTGTTCTGTAACATACTCAAGAGCGTGAGTGTTCTGTAACACACTCAAGAGCGTGTGTGTTCTGTAACATACTCAAGGGCGTGTGTGTTCTGTAACATACTCAAGAGCGTGCGTGTTCTGTAACATACTCAAGAGCGTGTGTGTTCTGTAACATACTCAAGAGAGTGTGTGTTCTGTAACATACTCAAGAGCGTGCGTGTTCTGTAACATACTCAAGAGCGTGGGTGTTCTGTAACATACTCAAGAGCGTGTGTGCTCTGTAACATACTCAAGAGCGTGTGTGTTCTGTAACATACTCAAGAGCGTGTGTGTTCTGTAACATACTCAAGAGCGTGTGTGTTCTGTAACATACTCAAGAGCGTGAGTGTTCTGTAACACACTCAAGAGCGTGTGTGTTCTGTAACATACTCAAGAGCGTGAGTGTTCTGTAACATACTCAAGAGCGTGAGTGTTCTGTAACACACTCAAGAGCGTGTGTGTTCTGTAACATACTCAAGGGCGTGTGTGTTCTGTAACATACTCAAGAGCGTGTGTTCTGTAACATACTCAAGAGCGTGCGTGTTCTGTAACATACTCAAGAGCGTGGGTGTTCTGTAACATACTCAAGAGCGTGTGTGCTCTGTAACATACTCAAGAGCGTGTGTGTTCTGTAACATACTCAAGAGCGTGTGTGTTCTGTAACATACTCAAGAGCGTGTGTGTTCTGTAACATACTCAAGAGCGTGAGTGTTCTGTAACACACTCAAGAGCGTGTGTGTTCTGTAACATCCGCAAGAGCGTGAGTGTTCTGTAACATACTCAAGAGCGTGAGTGTTCTGTAACACACTCAAGAGCGTGTGTGTTCTGTAACATACTCAAGGGCGTGTGTGTTCTGTAACATACTCAAGAGCGTGCGTGTTCTGTAACATACTCAAGAGCGTGTGTGTTCTGTAACATACTCAAGAGCGTGTGTGTTCTGTAACATACTCAAGAACGTATGTGTTCTGTAACATACTCAAGAGCGTGTGTGTTCTGTAACATACTCAAGAGCGTGTGTGTTCTGTAACATACTCAAGAGCGTGTGTGTTCTGTAACATACTCAAGAGCGTGAGTGTTCTGTAACATACTCAAGAGCGTGAGTGTTCTGTAACATACTCAAGAGCGTGTGTGTTCTGTAACATACTCAAGAGCGTGTGTGTTCTGTAACATACTCAAGAGCGTGTGTGTTCTGTAACATACTCAAGAGCGTGTGTGTTCTGTAACATACTCAAGAGCGTGTGTGTTCTGTAACACACTCAAGAGCGTGTGTGTTCTGTAACACACTCAAGAGCGTGAGTGTTCTGTAACACACTCAAGAGCGTGCGTGTTCTGTAACATACTCAAGAGCGTGAGTGTTCTGTAACATACTCAAGAGCGTGCGTGTTCTGTAACATACTCAAGAGCTTGCGTGTTCTGTAACATACTCAAGAGCGTGAGTGTTCTGTAACATACTCAAGAGCGTGTGTGTTCTGTAACATACTCAAGAGCGTGTGTGTTCTGTAACATACTCAAGAACGTATGTGTTCTGTAACATACTCAAGAGCGTGTGTGTTCTGTAACATACTCAAGAGCGTGTGTGTTCTGTAACATACTCAAGAGCGTGAGTGTTCTGTAACATACTCAAGAGCGAGTGTGTTCTGTAACATACTCAAGAGCGTGTGTGTTCTGTAACATACTCAAGAGCGTGTGTTCTGTAACATACTCAAGAGCGTGTGTGTTCTGTAACATACTCAAGAGCGTGTGTGTTCTGTAACATACTCAAGAGCGTGCGTGTTCTGTAACATACTCAAGAGCGTGTGTGTTCTGTAACATACTCAAGAGCGTGCGTGTTCTGTAACATACTCAAGAGCGTGTGTGTTCTGTAACATACTCAAGAGCGTGAGTGTTCTGTAACATACTCAAGAGCGTGTGTGTTCTGTAACATACTCAAGAGCGTGTGTGTTCTGTAACATACTCAAGAACGTGCGTGTTCTGTAACATACTCAAGAGTGTGTGTGTTCTGTAACATACTCAAGAGCGTGAGTGTTCTGTAACATACTCAAGAGCGTGTGTGTTCTGTAACATACTCAAGAGCGTGAGTGTTCTGTAACATACTCAAGAGCGTGAGTGTTCTGTAACATACTCAAGAGCGTGTGTGTTCTGTAACATACTCAAGAGCGTGTGTGTTCTGTAACATACTCAAGAGCGTGAGTGTTCTGTAACATACTCAAGAGCGTGAGTGTTCTGTAACATACTCAAGAGCGTGTGTGTTCTGTAACATACTCAAGAGCGTGTGTGTTCTGTAACATACTCAAGAACGTGCGTGTTCTGTAACATACTCAAGAGTGTGTGTGTTCTGTAACATACTCAAGAGCATGTGTGTTCTGTAACATACTCAAGAGCGTGCGTGTTCTGTAACATACTCAAGAGCGTGTGTGTTCTGTAACATACTCAAGAGCGTGTGTGTTCTGTAACATACTCAAGAGAGTGTGTGTTCTGTAACATACTCAAGAGCATGTGTGTTCTGTAACATACTCAAGAGCGTGCGTGTTCTGTAACATACTCAAGAGCGTGTGTGTTCTGTAACATACTCAAGAGCGTGTGTGTTCTGTAACATACTCAAGAGCGTGCGTGTTCTGTAACATACTCAAGAGCGTGTGTGTTCTGTAACATACTCAAGAGAGTGTGTGTTCTGTAACATACTCAAGAGCATGTGTGTTCTGTAACATACTCAAGAGCGTGCGTGTTCTGTAACATACTCAAGAACGTGCGTGTTCTGTAACATACTCAAGAGTGTGTGTGTTCTGTAACATACTCAAGAGTGTGTGTGTTCTGTAACATACTCAAGAACGTATGTGTTCTGTAACATACTCAAGAGCGTGTGTGTTCTGTAACATACTCAAGAGCGTGAGTGTTCTGTAACATACTCAAGAGCATGTGTTCTGTAACATACTCAAGAGCGTGTGTTCTGTAACATACTCAAGAGCGTGTGTTCTGTAACATACTCAAGAGCGTGTGTGTTCTGTAACATACTCAAGAGCGTGTGTGTTCTGTAACATACTCAAGAGCGTGCGTGTTCTGTAACATACTCAAGAGCGTGCGTGTTCTGTAACATACTCAAGAGCGTGCGTGTTCTGTAACATACTCAAGAGCGTGTGTGTTCTGTAACATACTCAAGAGCGTGAGTGTTCTGTAACATACTCAAGAGCGTGTGTGTTCTGTAACATACTCAAGAGCGTGCGTGTTCTGTAACATACTCAAGAGCGTGTGTGTTCTGTAACATACTCAAGAGCGTGTGTGTTCTGTAACATACTCAAGAGCGTGCGTGTTCTGTAACATACTCAAGAGCGTGTGTGTTCTGTAACATACTCAAGAAGGTGCGTGTTCTGTAACATACTCAAGAGTGTGTGTGTTCTGTAACATACTCAAGAGAGTGTGTGTTCTGTAACATACTCAAGAGCATGAGTGTTCTGTAACATACTCAAGAGCGTGTGTGTTCTGTAACATACTCAAGAGAGTGTGTGTTCTGTAACATACTCAAGAGCATGTGTGTTCTGTAACATACTCAAGAGCATGTGTGTTCTGTAACATACTCAAGAACGTGCGTGTTCTGTAACATACTCAAGAGTGTGTGTGTTCTGTAACATACTCAAGAGCGTGTGTGTTCTGTAACATACTCAAGAGCATGCGTGTTCTGTAACATACTCAAGAACGTGCGTGTTCTGTAACATACTCAAGAGTGTGTGTGTTCTGTAACATACTCAAGAGCGTGTGTGTTCTGTAACATACTCAAGAGCATGTGTGTTCTGTAACATACTCAAGAGCATGCGTGTTCTGTAACATACTCAAGAACGTGCGTGTTCTGTAACATACTCAAGAGTGTGTGTGTTCTGTAACATACTCAAGAGCGTGTGTGTTCTGTAACATACTCAAGAACGTATGTGTTCTGTAACATACTCAAGAGCGTGTGTGTTCTGTAACATACTCAAGAGCGTGTGTGTTCTGTAACATACTCAAGAGCGTGAGTGTTCTGTAACATACTCAAGAGCGTGTGTGTTCTGTAACATACTCAAGAACGTGCGTGTTCTGTAACATACTCAAGAGTGTGTGTGTTCTGTAACATACTCAAGAGCGTGTGTGTTCTGTAACATACTCAAGAGCGTGCGTGTTCTGTAACATACTCAAGAGCGTGTGTGTTCTGTAACATACTCAAGAACGTGCGTGTTCTGTAACATACTCAAGAGTGTGTGTGTTCTGTAACATACTCAAGAGCATGTGTGTTCTGTAACATACTCAAGAGCGTGCGTGTTCTGTAACATACTCAAGAGCGTGTGTGTTCTGTAACATACTCAAGAGAGTGTGTGTTCTGTAACATACTCAAGAGCATGTGTGTTCTGTAACATACTCAAGAGCGTGCGTGTTCTGTAACATACTCAAGAGTGTGTGTGTTCTGTAACATACTCAAGAGCGTGTGTGTTCTGTAACATACTCAAAAGTGTGTGTGTGTTCTGTAACATACTCAAGAGCGTGAGTGTTCTGTAACATACTCAAGAGCGTGTGTGTTCTGTAACATACTCAAGAGCGTGTGTGTTCTGTAACATACTCAAGAGCGTGTGTGTTCTGTAACATACTCAAGAGTGTGTGTGTTCTGTAACATACTCAAGAGTGTGTCTGTGTTCTGTAACATACTCAAGAGCGTGTGTGTTCTGTAACATACTCAAGAGTGTGTGTGTGTTCAGTAACATACTCAAGAGCGTGTGTGTTCTGTAACATACTCAAGAGCGTGTGTGTTCTGTAACATACTCAAGAGCGTGTGTGTTCTGTAACATACTCAAGAGCGTGTGTGTTCTGTAACATACTCAAGAGCGTGTGTGTTCTGTAACATACTCAAGAGTGTGTGTGTGTTCTGTAACATACTCAAGAGCGTGTGTGTTCTGTAACATACTCAAGAGCGTGTGTGTTCTGTAACATACTCAAGAGCGTGTGTGTTCTGTAACATACTCAAGAGCGTGTGTGTTCTGTAACACACTCAAGAGCGTGTGTGTTCTGTAACATACTCAAGAGCGTGTGTGTTCTGTAACATACTCAAGAGCGTGCGTGTTCTGTAACATACTCAAGAGCGTGCGTGTTCTGTAACATACTCAAGAGCGTGTGTGTTCTGTAACATACTCAAGAGCGTGTGTGTTCTGTAACATACTCAAGAGCGTGCGTGTTCTGTAACATACTCAAGAGCGTGTGTGTTCTGTAACACACTCAAGAGCGTGTGTGTTCTGTAACATACTCAAGAGTGTGTGTGTGTTCTGTAACATACTCAAGAGCGTGTGTGTTCTGTAACATACTCAAGAGCGTGTGTGTTCTGTAACACACTCAAGAGCGTGCGTGTTCTGTAACATACTCAAGAGCGTGCGTGTTCTGTAACATACTCAAGAGCGTGTGTGTTCTGTAACATACTCAAGAGCGTGCGTGTTCTGTAACATACTCAAGAGCGTGCGTGTTCTGTAACATACTCAAGAGCGTGTGTGTTCTGTAACATACTCAAGAGCGTGTGTGTTCTGTAACACACTCAAGAGCGTGTGTGTTCTGTAACATACTCAAGAGTGTGTGTGTGTTCTGTAACATACTCAAGAGCGTGTGTGTTCTGTAACATACTCAAGAGCGTGTGTGTTCTGTAACATACTCAAGAGCGTGTGTGTTCTGTAACATACTCAAGAGCGTGTGTGTTCTGTAACATACTCAAGAGCGTGTGTGTTCTGTAACATACTCAAGAGCGTGCGTGTTCTGTAACATACTCAAGAGCGTGTGTGTTCTGTAACATACTCAAGAGCGTGCGTGTTCTGTAACACACTCAAGAGCGTGTGTGTTCTGTAACATACTCAAGAGCGTGTGTGTGTTCTGTAACATACTCAAGAGCGTGTGTGTTCTGCAACATACTCAAGAGCGTGTGTGTTCTGTAACATACTCAAGAGCGTGTGTGTTCTGCAACATACTCAAGAGCGTGTGTGTTCTGTAACATACTCAAGAGCGTGTGTGTTCTGCAACATACTCAAGAGCGTGTGTGTTCTGTAACATACTCAAGAGCGTGCGTGTTCTGTAACATACTCAAGAGCGTGTGTGTTCTGTAACACACTCAAGAGCGTGTGTGTTATGTAACATACTCAAGAGCGTGTGTGTGTTCTGTAACATACTCAAGAGCGTGTGTGTTCTGCAACATACTCAAGAGCGTGTGTGTTCTGTAACACACTCAAGAGCGTGTGTGTTCAGGTTCCAGCTGAACTCTTCTACATGTGTGATGGCCTATATTAGTGCGGTGGATTATAACTCGGGCCTCGTGTTATGTAAGGGAAGCTGAACTCAGAGAGAGGCTGATTACAGCTGAACACAAACTAAAGCTCCAGAACAATCAAACCACATCTAGTGTTAACCCTATAAATAACACCAGCCTGTCTGGTGTCAGAGGAACAATGAGTGTTTTGCTAATGAATGAGACCAAGCCTTAATCACCACCTTCATCAAGACATCTCGCCTGACATTATCTGTCCATTGTGGTGTGTCACACCCGTGTAATCTGCTCTGAGATCAGGTGGAGCCGCGGGTGTGGCGGTATGTTGGTATTCACACACGTGTTAATCTCATGTCAAGTCTACACTACCGGCCACGAGTAAACAAGTAAAATCATTACAAAAAAAACTTTTTTTTACACTGATAATAATCATACATGTTTGTTGAGCATCAAATCCTCATATGAGAATGATTTGTGAAGGATCATATGACACTGAAGACTAGAGTAATGATGATAAATTCAGCTTTGATCACAGGAAAAAATTACACTTTACTATACATCGATCAGGCATAACATTATGACCTAATATACTTATTATATACTTATAATCAGTGCTGGGGAAAGTTACTTAGAAAAGTAATGCGTTACGTTACTTTTGTGTTACTTTTTCTCACCTGGGCTGGGCTTGTTTTTGTTTATAACAAAAAAAGTGATATTTTTGTGCAACGGTAAAGACCTCTTCATACCAAAATGTAAATAATAAGCCTCAGGCTGAGGTAGAAATGCAGATTCCCTCATGAACACTAGAGGGCGCAGCTCTGGATAATGGAGGAAGAGGACGCAGGAGAAAAAAGTTTTGCCAATAAAAACAAAAATCATCAAAGGTCAGCAGCAAGACATTGGTAAATTACATATAAAGGTAGATTATGCATAAAAACAGTTGTTTTATTTAACATTTAATTATTGGAGGTTTGCATAGTACTCTGATTTTGCATTTGACTGATTTTATATTAATGTGAAAAAGTAACTTGCATTACTTTTTTGAAAAAGTAACTCAGATATTTTGTTGTAAATTTGAAAAGTAATGCTTTACTTTACTAGTTACTGGGAAAAAGTAATATTATTACGTAACTCAAGTTACTTGTAATGCGTTCCCCCAACACTGATTATAATTATACTTTTAACTATTCAATCTATTAGTATTTTATCCTTCTTAAATTATCTTAACTGTAGCACTTTGAGATTTGTTCCAAATGTAAAGTGCAGTACAAATAAAATGTATTATTATTATTATTATTATTATTAATATTGTGTTGGTCCCCCTGACCCGTCGAGGCATGGCCTCCACTGGCCCTTGTCAAACTCGCTCAAATCCTTACAATTGCCCATTTTTCCTGCTTCTAACACATCAACTCTGAGGACGAAATGTTCACTTGCTGCCTAATATATCCAGAGATCATCAGTGTTATTCACCCGTCATAATGTTATGCCTGATCGGTGTATATTCACATAGAAAACAGCTGTTTTACATTGAAATAATATTTCACTGTTTTACTGTATTTTTGATGAAATAAATGCAGAAGAAACATCTGAATTATTTCACACTTGTCACAGGTAGTGTATGCGGGGAGAATTAAAGCATGGAGGAAATGGAGAGAAAGACTTATTACAGTTATTAACATATTCTGCCTCTGAATCAGTCAGTCCTGACCTCTGAAGAAAATAATGAGTCTCCAGCGTTCTCACGGATTTGCTGACGTGCCCTCTGGACCTGAAGACCTCTTATACAAAGCCTGTGTGTGTGTGTGTGTGTGTGTGTGTGTGTGTGTGTGTGTGTGTGTGTGTGTGTGTGTGTGTGTGTGTTTGACTGTATTTAAGCTTTAGTGCACACATCCATATGAACAGAGTGTTTATGAACACTGAAGGATGTGATATAATAAGGTAAGGGTGCTCCGATCAGGGTTTTTGGGACCAATTACAGATCACTGGACACAGTATTGGCCAATACCAATCACCAAAATAAATAATACTATTCTTACCAGCTCTACTCGTAGGCCCATAAAATGATCCAGCCTAGTGAAAGGGGGGGTCTTTTTTTCCAAAAAGTGGACCTTTTTCAGCACCCAAAAGTTTACATCACAAATTCACGTGACAGAACTATAAGCTAATGTGTGTTTGTGAAACATGAAGTTTTGAAGAAGTCACTAAATGTACATTTGTAGGATCACTAACGTATAATTGGTCAGGAAACAAAGGTGCTTTAATAATTTGGCAGATAGTTAGAGGTGTTTGAGGACATGCTCCCCCGAGAAAATGATGATTTCTCTGATCTACATCTGCGCATTTTAAGACGTTTGAACGGCCAAAAAAATAATGAGAAATAGTCAGTGGGCAGTAGATTATCTGTCCATTCCTGCTCTCTCCTCCTCTCCATCACTCTTTCTTTTTCTCTCATTCTCCTGATCTGGCCCTCTCTTCTCCTCCTAAAGCAGTCAACAAAACATAGGGGCAATTTATATTTAGAATAGTTTTTATTAATCACTTTCTATGATTTTTTTAAAAATTCAATCACAATATGCACACATTCATTATTAATCTTATGCATCATATGAAGAAAAAGGATTTGTTAATGTTTCTTGTCCTCTCACATTGACAGTTGCTAATTATTACAGTAAATCACGTAAATTATATACATATTTATATACCTATTTTAAATTAAAAATGGCGAAATTAGACAAAGGTTTATTAGTTTGCCGGATTATTTTTATGTGTAGTTTAACATTTCATTCCTAAAACAGCTGGCAAATATGAAATGTTTAGTTTAGCTACATCTTATCTCGCACTTTATGAGCGTTTATTGAAGCGTTGCGCTAGAATTTGTGCTCAGCAGCTTCAGTGAACATAATACTTTGTTTTGATTGGTCATCTTAAATGTTTTGACGAGCGGTGACAGAACACAACATTTATAGCCCACACATCGGAAAAATACAGAGGACCGGATTCGAATTATTGGCCGTCATTACTTAAAATAACACTTGTTTATTACTAAAAACAGACTTAAATTCTGGACCTTTGGCAGTGAGGGGTGGCCTACGGGCATGGAAAGTATCATGATTTGAACATTATTTATGTACTGGCAAGCAACATATTCCATTGCCTCTCTAAGAAGTGATTAGCAACAGCTTAGAGCTTAACAAATGCAGCATTCCTGTGTAATAAATAATAATAATAATAATAATAATAAAAACAGAACAGTCTTTATCAACAGAAAGTAATCAAATGTAAAACAACTGCATAGTCTACACTGTATATATTAAATGTAGATTAATCCTAATAAGGAGTGTAACGATACATCTTTATATCGAGATATCGCGATATAAAAATGCGTTGAATATCGTTGATGTAAACGATTGTCACGGTTGGTTTTGGGATTTGGTTCATGTGTCTTTTATTTTCAAGTCATGTTTCCTGGTTCTTGTCATGTGATCTCCTTGCCCTTATGTGTTCATGTCATGTGCTTCCCTAGTTTCATGTGTCTTGTTCTGATTGGTTCCCTTGTCTGTGTGTCATGTTCTCATTGGTTGGTCTAGTCATGTTGCCCGTAGGCCACCCCTCACTGCCAAAGGTCCAGAATTTAAGTCTGTTTTTAGTAATAAACAAGTGTTATTTTAAGTAATGACAGCCAATAATTCGAATCCAGTCCTCTGTATTTTTCCGATGTGTGGGCTATAAATGTTGTGTTCTGTCACCGCTCGTCAAAACATTTAAGATGACCAATCAAAACAAAGTATTATGTTCACTGAAGCTGCTGAGCACAAATTCCAGCGCAACGCTTCAGTTAAACGCTCATAAAGTGCGAGATAAGATGTAGCTAAACTAAACATTTCATATTTGCCAGCTGTTTTAGGATTGAAATGTTAAACTACCGATAAAAATAATCCGGCAAACTAATAAACCTTTGTCTAATTTCACAATTTTTAATTTAAAATAGGTATATAAATACGTATATAATTTCAGTGATTTACTGTAATAATTAGCAACTGTCAATGTGAGAGGACAAGAAACATTAACAAATCCTTTTTCTTCATATGATGCATAAGATTAATAATGAATGTGTGCATATTGTGAATGAATTTTAAAAAAAATCTTAGAAAGTGATTAAAAAAAATATTCTAAATATAAATTGCCCCTATGTTTTGTTGACTGCTTTAGGAGGAGAAGAGATGGCCAGATCAGGAGAATGAGAGAAAAAGAAAGAGTGATGGAGAGGAGGAGAGAGCAGGAATGGACAGATAATCTACTGCCCACTGACTTAGTTTTAAAGCTATTTCTCATGTGATTTTCTCTTAAGATCTTAAAATGCGCAGATGTAGATCAGAGAAATCCTCATTTTCTCGGGGGAGCATGTCCTCAAACACCTCTAACTATCTGCCAAATTATTAAACCACCTTTGTTTCCTGACCAGTTATAAGTTAGTGATTCCATAAATGCACATTTAGTGACTTCTTCAAAACTTCATGTTTCACAAACACACATCAGCTTATAGTTCTGTCACGTGAATTTGTGATGTAAACTTTGTGAGGAAGTTTTGATTATTCATGCCAATAACAGTGTGTGTTTGGACTGAAAGAGGTGGCACATGATCTTGGTTAGTAATTTGACAACATTGTAGTAAATATTAGGGCTGGGTATTGACACCAATTTCACAATTCGATTCGATTTCGATTCACAAGCTTTCGATTCGATTCGATTCAATTCAATATGGATTATTTTGGATATGTATCAGGTATAATACATGGAAAATGTTCTCAAGGAAAACGAATTTCTGAACTAATGCTGTAAACTATGGGAGTCAGTTGATACTACATTAGCCTACTAATATTGAAGGTACAAATTTACTGATTTGTATACAAACACTTAAATTACACTAAATTATGTTTTTTATATATATAAAATAATAAAGTTATAATAACTTTACAATTACATAATTCTACTCCAATTAGATTTTTGAAATATAAACATTTAAATTGTGGCTGCATAAAAACTTGCCAGATTTATTCATACATACATGCATTAAATATTGAAGAACATTCACAATGAATATCCAATGTAATGGTGCATATAATTAGCAAAATGCTCCTCTCTAGAGTTCATTTTTCTAGCTGACTAACGAGTTTATGGACACTGGATATGGTTTTTCTGAGGTAAATGTGACGTTACATGACATTTACAAGCCGTTTTACTGACATCTTTCTGCGGTTGAAACACTGATTGAGTGATTCTATGTGACATAATACGGATTTCGGTAAGTTGTCCTGTATCTTTAACACACTTTCAGAAGCTCATTCATGTTTATTTCGCGCTGTTACTGGTATTAGGCGGAAGAGAAGATCCGTTCATCTCTGGTTCTCTTGAGCTGAGCTGAGGCAGAGCGATCTCGCGCCACAGCGCCAAAACTGTATTTATGTTTTTGAATTTCGTAAAAAACTAGACGTAATTTGAAATCTGAGACTGTGTTTCATATCAATGGTAATAAAGCACAAAGATTTTAGCGATTTATTGGATGGGAGGCGAGCTACATTGTTTATTTCATTCATTAACTGAAAACAGGATGACTAATCGATTCTCGGGATTTAAGAATCGATATTGTTTTGTAAAAGTGAGAATCGATTAAAATCGAGAAATCGATTATTTTAACCCCGCTTTAGTAAATATGATGTGAAAAAGGTCCACTTTTTGGACAAAAAGACCCCCCCCCCCTTCACTAGGCTGGCTATGGGCCTGCCATAGTTCTTATTGGTTCATTGTCTTGTCATGAGGTTGAGTTCTGGTTGTTCATTGGTTGTCATAGTCATGTGTTCCCCTAGTCTTGGTATATATAGTCCTCATGTTTGCCTTGTCCGTTTGTTGTTTCCTGTAAACCGTTGTTGCTGAGTTCTTTGTCAAGTCAAGTCATTCTTTGTGTTTGCTCACTTTGGATTATTGCCAATAAAACTGCACTTGGGTTCAACAAACTATATTTATAAGGTATAATTTAGTGATGGCAAAGTGAAGCTTTCTGAACCAATGAAGCTTTCAGCACAATTGTATCAGAAAAAGGTTCATTACTCGAAGCTTTTCAAATCAGAGCTCAACGAGGACCTCTGCTGGTGAAAGAGAGGGAAAGCATTGTGTCGCAAAATGTTTTGCAACCATTATCTTAGAAGCAAAAGTGAATTAATGGATAGATGAATTAATTAATGAATCAAATGAAATACATGACAACAATCTGTTCCATTGCATACTCCTAGTAACTCAAACCAATAAAGATAACATTTTGTATTGTGAATGTGGACATTTTTCATGTTTGTGAACAAATAAAACTTATGAATAAAGGCAGTAGACTAAATAAATGCAGGTGCATGCACACAAAGAAACACACACACACACACACACACACACACACACACACACACACACACACACACACACACACACACACACACACACACACACATATATATATATATATATATATAAGGCTGCAGAACAAAAGCCAAATATATTATCAACCTTATTAAGCGAACTCAAATGAAAGTGTTCCCACATTTCAGAACCATGACAAAGTCTCGCAACAATAAACTAGCGCAATACAACAATACTAACAACCCGTGTCGCTCATTTTTAAACCTTTTTGAATCAGAGTACGAAGCAGTCACGTGGGTGTGTGTGAAACGAAGCTTCGGACGTCATTGGTCACGTGATTTTGATAGAACGAATCAAGCATCGATACAAAGCTTCACTGAAAATCGCTTCATTTTTTTGACACACGCTTTGGAGCTTTGGTGTCACTGTTAACATCACTAGTATAATTCACACACAACTTTTTCCTGCTTCTACCACATCAACTTTGAGGACAAAATGTTCACTTGCTGCCGAATATATCCAGAGATTATCAGTGTTATTATGCCTGTATTTTAATTTTGTCATAGTGCCGATTGACTCACTGTTATTCCAAGCTTCGGGTAATATGGAGTGTCTCCGATGATGTCATCCTCGGGCGGAGTAATTCTCAGGAAGTCCAGGTGATCAGGTCTGCTGGGGCGACACAAAGGCTCATGGGTAATGGATTCATCCCCATCCAGCATCCAGATGTCCTCCGGCCGCAGCAGAGAGTTTTCTGCGGGAAACACAATCAGATCAACTCATCACACTGCAAAAAATGCTTTTCTTACTTAGTATTTTTGTCTTGTTTCCAGTCCAAATATCTAAAAAATCTTACATTAAGAAGCATTTACTAGACAAGCTAAAGTTTTTGTCTTGTTTTGGGGGAAAATAACTCAAAATTAAGTGAGTTTTTGCTTAAAATAAGCACAATAATCTGCCAATGGGGTAAGCAAAATAATCTTGTTTTCTGTTTGAATTAAGATTATTTTGCTAACCCCATTGGCAGATTATTTTGCTTATTTTAAGCAAAAACTCCCTTAATTTTGAGTTATTTTCCCCCAAAACAAGACAAAAACTTTAGCTTGTCTAGTAAATGCTTCTTAATGTAAGATTTTTTAGATATTTGGACTGAAAACAAGACAAAAATACTAAGTAAGAAAGCATTTTTTGCAGTGTGATAACTAAAGTGTGTCTTTTCTGATATTATTTGAGACCACAAAAAAAAACATCATAAAGGTCAATTTTTCATCTTCAGCTGAATACATAATCTTTCCATTAATGTGTGGTTTGTTATGATCGGACAATATTTGGCAAATCTGAGGGTGCAAAAACACCTAAATATAGAGAAAATCTCCATTAAAGTTGTCCAGATGTAGTCCTTATCACTGCATATCACTACTAATAATACATTTATGATATATTTACGGTATAAATCTCTTCATGGAGCATGATCTTAATATCCTAAGATAAAATGTATAATTGTGACCCATATAATGTATAGTTGGCTATTGGCCCAGATATACCCGTGAGGTCACATGATGTGCTCACAGACTCTAAACTAATGCACTAAAGCAGGTTTTGTTTCAGAAACATGATGTTCCAGATGTTTTAGCGCTGTGTGTGTCTATATGAAGCCTGCTATATCTGAGTTTAATGGGTCACTCACAGCAGGAGTGAATTAAACAAGGCTGGAGAAGTTTCATCCTAAATCACATGCATTTCCTTCGGCATTAAAAACACTATTGATAAGGCGAATGAAGGCAAGGCTGGCGTGATTAATGGCGTCTCATTATGATAATGCATGGGCTGCCGGACCTCCAAGCGCTGACTAAACATCTGGTTCAGTTCCAAACGCAAACTCAGATTGATCGCAGGCGAGGTCCTGCATCTCTCTCCATCTTCAGCAGCGCTTCTGGATAAAAGCACATTGAAACAGTCCGTCTGTGTGAACTCATTATAGAAATGATTATTATTATAGAAACCCATAAGAACCCACAGGGTGTCACAAACACTGGTGATTGTCTGGAAAGGTCTTTTTAAAGCAATATCCCTACATTTCAACCCAGGAAGTCCCTAAGTGACATATACATGTGACAATTTGTGCATTTTTTGTTGCCATGGCAACATTTCTAAAATGGTGGCCATTCTGGTTAGCACATGTTGCAGTGTCAGCAATTTTTTAAAAAGCTTGTTTTTGTTACTAAAGGTATGTTTCAACCCATGCAACAATTCTAACATTTTAATAACTTATCATAAATGACACTTAAACTGATTTTAATACATTTCTTAAACAAATTGATATAAAACAAGTTACGAAAATATTGCGGTGACATTTGTGTCACATCGGGCAGTTAACCTTACAACAGTTGGTGGAATTTTGATGTGATGTATTTGTCATATTAAGAAAAATATTAATGAGCTGCTCAATTAATTTAGTGTTTATATACTTTCTCTATGTGTTATATAAAATCTGGCACTGGTTTCCTTGCCACTGTTGCCTCTGGCTTGGCGTGCTCAGTTGGAGACGCTACATTTTTCAACTAAACATCGAAATAAATCTAATTAATAAACTAAATTAACCATATAAACTAAATTACTGATCTAATTATTGATCTAAAGCCCACACTGTCACTGTATGATAATTGAAATGAGTTGATGACATCAGCGTTTTCTCCAGAATGGCTGAATAAAATTATGCTGCATTATTTTGCTGTTTAACACTGTAAAGCTGCTTTGAAACAATCTGCATTGTTAAAAGCGCTATATAAATAAAGTTGACTTGACTTGGAAAATGGAAATATTGATTTGTATTAATCTGCACCAAATGCCAGGTAATCATGCATACTTGGGAAAATGACAAAATGAAATACGTGGTGGCTGACAATATGTCACGCAACGGTTTTCAGACTCTACTAGCATCTCTACATTTCACTGACAACAATGATTCTTAAAATCAGCAAGCAGGGGATAAGTGTTGGAAGATCCGTCCATGGCTTGATATGTTTCATTAAAGGGTTAGTTCACCCAAAAATGTAAATTGTGTCATTAATGACTGAGCCTCATGTGGTTGGACACCCGTCAGACCTCCGTTCATCTTCAGACACAAATGAAGATATTTTAGTGTAAATCTGATGCTCTGAAAGGCCTCCATTGGCTCAACTTTACACTCTCAAGACCCTTAAAAGACACTAAAGACTAAAGTTACAAAGTCCATCTCACTACAGCGGCTCTACAATAACTTTATGAAGACGAGAATAGTTTTTGTGCGCAAAAAAACCCTAAATAACGACTTATATAGTGATGACGATTTCAAAACACGGCCTCATGAAGCTTCGAAGCGTTATGAATCAGTGAGTCGATTCAGCAGTTCAGAGCGTTATGAATCAGTGAGTCGATTCAGCAGTTTGGATCGCCAAATTTCAGCAGTTTGGCGGTTTGACACGCGATCCGAATCATGATTCGACTCACTGATTCATAACGCTCTGAACCACTGAATTGACTCACTGATTCATAACACTCCAAACCGCTGAATCGACTCACTGATTCATAACGCTCTGAACCACTAAATCGACTCACTGATTCATAACGCTCCAAACCGCTGAATCGACTCACTGATTCATAACACTCAGAACCACTGAATCGACTCACTGATTCATAACACTCCAAACCGCTGAATCGACTCACTGATTCATAACGCTCTGAACCGCTGAATCGACTCACTGATTCATAACGCTCTGAACCGCTGAATCGACTCACTGATTCATAACACTCCAAACCGCTGAATCGACTCACTGATTCATAACGCTCCAAACCGCTGAATCGACTCACTGATTCATAACGCTCCAAACCGCTGAATCGACTCACTGATTCATAACGCTTCAAACCGCTGAATCGGCTCACTGATTCATAACGCTCCAAACCGCTGAATCGACTCACTGATTCATAACGCTTCAAACTGCTGATTCGACTCACTGATTCATAACGCTTCGAAGCTTCATGAGGCCGTGTTTTGAAATCGTCATCACTATATTAGTCGTTATTTAGGGTTTTTTTGCGCACAAAAACTATTCTCGTCTTCATAAAGTTATTGTAGAGCCGCTGTAGTGAGATGGACTTTGTAACTTTAGTCTTTAGTGTCTTTTAAGGGTCTTGAGAGTGTAAAGTTGAGCCAATGGAGGCCTTTCAGAGCATCAGATTTACACTAAAATATCTTCATTTGTGTCTGAAGATGAACGGAGGTCTGACGGGTGTCCAACCACATGAGGCTCAGTCATTAATGACACAATTTACATTTTTGGCTGAACTAACCCTTTAATCATTTTGAATAATACGCATAATTTTGATATATGTTGTGGAAAAGAAAAGAAACAGAAATTTAGCACAAAAAGAAATATTTAAAACTGAGAAATAAATGCCCAATGTAACATATTTGTAACATAAAAAATGTATCATAAACGCCCAATGTCACATATTTGTAACATTACAGATCTTTCACAAGGAGGGGTTGTATTTCAAAAACAACTGCAGAAACATGCTACAAGTGGTCCATTAAACCTGTTTTATATGCCCCATAATTTTCCTTTACGGATAAATTGGTCTGGGTTCTTATGGGTTAAACAGCGCCACCATCTGGACAACGACAACTAGTGCCCACAAACATAAGAAGAGCACAAATCATTCACATATTAAAATGAGAACCGTCTGATTGTCAATGACGTGGCGTGTCAATTCTGCTGTCCAAAGCATATTCATAATATTAAGAGCATATTAAGACTACATTAAATGACTCAACTTAATCACTCGTGTGAGTATTCATTATAAATCATACATCTTTAAGGAACTATTGGCCCCAAAAGTCCCAAAATGTCAATACAAACACAATAAAAATATGCAAAATATGAATAAAAGTATTTAAAATCTACTTGACTGTATTGATGTTGGACCATAATGCATTTTGGTAAGTCATGTGACATAATATTGTGTTAAAAAGACCTAAACACGTGCAAAGGTCAGTGAGCGTCTCTTAACGTTGATCTTTTGACCTTTAGCGATGTCATGTGTCCTTCTGATAACACTAATACAACATGTATAATGTATTTATATTAAAACACTAGTTGTAGTTTTCCATAGGTGTGGAAGTTTCCACAGGTATTTCATTAATATTTGTGGACTTTAGGCATCGTTATGCTGAGGGATGTGCGAGACTAGTGGATTAAACGATAGCGCTGATGCTAGTCGACCTGGAAAAAATTATGTAACCCATATTTGTGTGTTAGATTACATAATTCTGTTTTTTGTCCAGTTTTTTATTTCCTGATTTGGTTCTGAATTTTGAGTTGTCAGCCAAAAATGAGCCGATTTCTGTATGAAAACTGATTATATTAATTGTGATGAAAATGTAGTTTTCCGAGCACTGATTGTTTGCTGAGCTCTAATTAAGGATATCAGTACATATGTATGTGCCAATAATGGTAGAAATGTAACTAATTTCAAAATTAATTTTAATGGGGAAAAAGATCTGATTCACCAAAAATAAAATGGTTAATCACATTCTTAAAATGAGTACATACACACTCTAATAAGTATAGAAAGTCCTTAAATGTGATTTTTTTTGTTGTTGCCAGTTTTATGTATTTTTCCTTCAAATGTTAAATCCATAACCTTACACTAATAATCTGAGACGTTCATGTTACAGTAAAGTAGATGCTGAGTTTCTCGTCCTCCAGGGGGCGACAGTGGCTCAGATAACACACTCAGATCACATGCTGACACATTTCTACAGTGATTCAACTGAAATAAAACTAAACGTCTATCTTCAGACGATTTGTACCTGATATACCAATGCAAATCCAGCCTCTATGAGCCAGCCCGGGGCATGTCGTCACACTGAATATTATTGGTTGGTTGCTGCACTGCAAAAAATGCTTTTCTTACTTAGTATTTTTGTCTTGTTTCTGGTCCAAACATCTAAAAATTCTCAAAACAAGAAGCATTTACAAGCCAAATAAAAATTACTGTCTTGTTTTGGCGGAAATAACTCAAAATTAAGTGAGTTTTTGCTTAAAATTTGCAAAATAATCTGCCAATGGGGTAAGCAAAATAATATGAATTCAAACAGAAAACAAGATTATTTTGGTTATTTTAAGCAAAAACTCACTTAATTTTGAGTTATTTTCCCCCAAAACAAGACAAACACTTTTGCTTGGCTAGTAAATGCTTCTTAATGTAAGATTTTTTAGATATTTGGACTGAAAACAAGACAAAAATACTAAGTAAGAAAAGTGTGTAAGCTGTTCCCGAGCGGTTTTAGCATGTTGCTTTGTGTTTGGTCGGGTGATTGGTTGAAACTGTGGCTCAGCGTTGATTGAGGAGTGATAGTAGATCAGCAGCTGTCAGATGTGTGTGTGTGTGTGTGTGTGTGTGTGTGTGTGTGTGTGTGTGTGTGTGTGTGTGTGTGTGTGTGTGTGTGTGTGTGTGTGTGTGTGTGTGTGTGTGTGTGTGTGTGTGTGTGTGTGTGTGTGTGTGTGTGTGTGTGTGTTTGATAGCCTCGGGCTGATGCACAGCGAATGACCGGTTCAATATGTCTGTGCTGATGCTACACTGATCATATCAGCTCATATTAGAGACATATTGCAGATGCATGCATCAGACCACCTTCAAAATAAGTTGATTATTATTAATTGTTAAAAAGGTTGAAGCATTCTCTGAAAAATTATCTTTTCAGCATGGCTCTAAATGCATATTTATCTGATCTACCATCAACAGTTAGCAGGACAAATGTATCTACAAGCAGCCATTATCAGGCCAAGCGCAACAGAAGCACAGAAGGAAGCTAGCAGACCAACTGCACAAATGAATAAAGACTAAAAGTTTGAAACCCTGCATTAATACATTGAGCTGTACGGAGCCAATTTCATGTTTTGTTTAATTATAGCACAGGTTTTTGTGTGTCCTCCATACATAAGCGTGTCAAATTTGGTGAAATTATCTCCTTTCGTTTAGGAGTTATAGACATTTATATTTATGAACACATAAAATCTTTGATTGCATTTTTTTGCCACTTACAATCAACATTTTGGCATTTGGCCCGTGACATTGAGTCAACCCGCTATCATACCGATTTCCCCATGGTGGTTTCATCTCGATCGCACTAAGGGTTTCAAAGATATTCACAAAAGTTGTTTAAGCTCTAGTGTTGTCACGATACTGGAATTCGATACGATACCTTAAAAGTATCGATATTCGATACCATTTTTGATACCACGGGGAAAAACACTGCATATACTGTCAAATTTATTTTTTATATAATTTATTCTCTAAAACATCAAGAGTGCAAAACAGACAAAAAAACTCTCTCACACACACACACACACACACACACACACACACACACACACACACACACACACACACACACACACACACACACACACACACTTATACACTCAAAAACACACGCACACACAAATGAACGCGTGCGATTCCAAAAGCTAATTGTGTTTTTGTGTGTGTGTGTGTGTGTGTTTTTTTGTCTGTTTTGCACTCTTGATGTTTTAGAGATCTTCACTGTTGAGTCTTTTTTCTGCATCGTGGCTGATTTGTAGATTGAATGCACAAAAAAACTCTGTATTTTCATATTTTTGCCAATTTCCCATTCATTTCCTATGGGGGTCATTTTTGACCCGAAGGTCCTGAGTGTGACTATTTTTTTTACGACCACTTAGACTTTTTAAATCCCAGATTGTTTTTGGTGTTCATATACCAAGTACCAATAAAGTCACCAAGTTTCGGACCATTCCAATGAAGCTACGATTTTTTTTTTTTTAATTACAAAACGCTTCGGGTCATTTTTGACCCGGACCCCAGTGGGTTAAGACTTCAGTTCACACCTCTGACTCTCCCTCATCAGTGCAGAGTTGAATAATGCCAGTTCTGTGAGGTCAGTGAAGTGTGTGTGTCTGTGTTCAGAGTGTATTAATGCTCTGCTGTCTGTGATGAAGGACGACATGAAGCTCACAGTGAACTAGGTTTGGGTCTCGTTTGGGTTTTTTTCGATTCCGGTGCCAAACCGATACTTTTAAAACGGTACCGGTGCCTAAACGGTGCCTGAACCGATACTTAAAAAAAAAAAAAGGCCACAAAACAAGGTGGATGACATTAAATGGCTTTTTATTGATTTTTTTTTATTTAAATTGAACCATTTATTAAAAGTTTAATGTATACTTAAATGTATGAATATCGATAAATACAAAACACAATTTACTTATTTACAAATTATTATTGACTTATTTACAAATTCACAGTAAAACCTAAGCCACCCAACTACAACAGGCCTAATATAACTCTAGATAACAGTTACAGTAATAACAGCAGAGTCTGTGTTCTTGCTCTGCTACAAACCAGCTTCCAGCTTCAGCTTTATTTTGAAATATGATCATATTCTCTGGCTAAATATTTTAGAACGCATGGCCTTAATGTTTCCATGGCGACGCGTCATGTTTCTCACATGACACACAGCAGCTGTATCGGGTTTATTTCGCTTTTTCTTTTTATTCAAAATATTCACAAACTTCTTAACTGTGTCACGAACTATCTGATGTTCAAATGTGTGAGTGAATGTGTGTTAGTTGATCTATAAAGCGCAATGGGCGGCGCCATGTTAGTTTGTGCCTCAGAATCGGATCTGTCGGATTTACAACACTTTCTCATTCTCGTCTTACGAAATACATGAAAGTAAGTGACCAGTGAACTGGAAGAAGAATAGAGTAAACTATATAGTTACTATATAATGTGCATGTATCTGGTGTGAATAAAACACGTAACGTTAGTCAAATTATAACCGTCTGAAAGGATTGTCATTGCCGCTTTCATAGACATCAGTGTGTGTTTTTTCTAGTAGACTACTGATGAGCATTTAAATGTCTGAAACCTGAAATAAACATGATGTGGTTGAAAACACTGAATAGTTGTCATGAGATGTGGTTGAAAACACTGAATAGTTGTCATGAGATGTGGTTGAAAACACTGAATAGTTGTCATGAGATGTGGTTGAAAACACTGAATAGTTGTCATGAGTTGTGGTTGAAAACACTGAATAGTTGTCATGAGATGTGGTTGAAAACACTGAATAGTTGTCATGAGATGTGGTTGAAAACACTGAATAGTTGTCATGAGATGTGTTTGAAAACACTGAATAGTTGTCATGAGTTGTGTTTGAAAACACTGAATAGTTGTCATGAGTTGTGGTTGAAAACACTGAATAGTTGTCATGAGTTGTGTTTGAAAACACTGAATAGTTGTCATGAGTTGTGGTTGAAAACACTGAATAGTTGTCATGAGATGTGGTTGAAAACACTGAATAGTTGTCATGAGATGTGGTTGAAAACACTGAATAGTTGTCATGAGATGTGGTTGAAAACACTGAATAGTTGTCATGAGATGTGGTTGAAAACACTGAATAGTTGTCATGAGATGTGATTGAAAACACTGAATAGTTGTCACGAGTTGTGGTTGAAAACACTGAATAGTTGTCATGAGATGTGATTGAAAACACTGAATAGTTGTCATGAGATGTGATTGAAAACACTGAATAGTTGTCATGAGTTGTGTTTGAAAACACTGAATAGTTGTCATGAGATGTGTTTGAAAACACTGAATAGTTGTCATGAGTTGTGGTTGAAAACACTGAATAGTTGTCATGAGATGTGTTTGAAAACACTGAATAGTTGTCATGAGTTGTGTTTGAAAACACTGAATAGTTGTCATGAGTTGTGTTTGAAAACACTGAATAGTTGTCATGAGTTGTGGTTGAAAACACTGAATAGTTGTCATGAGATGTGGTTGAAAACACTGAATAGTTGTCATGAGATGTGGTTGAAAACACTGAATAGTTGTCATGAGATGTGGTTGAAAACACTGAATAGTTGTCATGAGATGTGATTGAAAACACTGAATAGTTGTCATGAGATGTGGTTGAAAACACTGAATAGTTGTCATGAGATGTGGTTGAAAACACTGAATAGTTGTCATGAGATGTGGTTGAAAACACTGAATAGTTGTCATGAGATGTGATTGAAAACACTGAATAGTTGTCATGAGTTGTGGTTGAAAACACTGAATAGTTGTCATGAGATGTGATTGAAAACACTGAATAGTTGTCATGAGATGTGGTTGAAAACACTGAATAGTTGTCATGAGATGTGGTTGAAAACACTGAATAGTTGTCATGAGATGTGATGTGACGAGCGCTGAGCGTTTGTCTCTGGCTCAGCCAAAGCGCGAAAGCCGTTTGAATTTTGGCACCGAAATGAGGAACCGAAATCTGCGTTCTGATTCGGTCCGGTACATACCGGTTATATAAGTACCGGTGCTATATTGGCACCGGGTTTCGGTACCCAACCCGACAGTGAACTAGCGTCACACACACATCAGACACTCACAGTCCTCACACAGACTAACTCCTGAGCGCTGTAAAGCACATACACTCATCCACTTCTCCTGAAACACATGAAGTGAGTGACCGCTGAACTGGGAGAAGAATAGAGTAAACTATAGAGTATCTGATATGATAAAAACACCTCATCCATTTACAGTATATTTGAATGGATTGTTATCGCTGCTTCCGTAGACATCAGTGTGTATTGTTCTGCTAGTACTTGTGCGTTTAAAGCCACCAGCACCACCACCAGCAGCACCACCAGCACCACCACCACCAGCACCACCACCACCACCAGCACCACCACCACCAGCACCACCAGCACCACCACCACCAGCACCACCAGCACCACCACCACCAGCACCACCACCACCACCAGCACCACCACCACCACCACCACCACCAGCACCACCACCACCAGCACCACCACCACCACCAGCACCACCACCAGCACCACCACCACCACCAGCAGCACCACCAGCACCACCACTACCACCAGCACCACCACCACCACCACAGATCTGTTTTGTTTGAGACGGGGTCAGCACGATTTCAAAACTGGGAACATTAAAACACTGTTTAAAGCAGCAAGAGTTTATATATACACACTGATGTTAGAGATGTGACGTGTAATTACAGCTCTCGACTCATTCAGACCGTCACACACACTCTTACATACACACACACACTCATACCCCTTTTCCACCAAGGCAGTGCTAGAGCTAGTTCAGAGCCAGAGCTAGTCCCAGTTCATAGTTGGTTCGACTGAGGAGCTTCTAAGAACCGTTTGCTTTTCCTCATGCTGAGAGCCACAACAGAGCCAGTCTTACGTCACTGTATACGTCTCATCTTTCTCAGCAACGCTAGCGAGGCAGCGGCAGTGTTGCCAAATCTGTGGTTATGCGGGTGTTTTTCATTTCCGCAGGTTGAAGCGACCCCAATTATGTGTTATTTAGCCCCGGGAATGCGAATTTTAGTAGGCAACCATGCCAGTACTAAACACCTATTTTACCCCAAAATGTGATTTTTACCGGGGAATCCCCCCTGAAACGCGATTGGGCTTGTTTTGAGTAGCAATTGGGCGGGTTTTGTTGTGAAAACCTGGCAACCCTGGGCTGCAGGAAACACACACACACCAGGCTAGTAGATTTTTAATATATATATCATACGGCGATCGGTCTCTGCACAGCACCGCTGCGAACAAGCCTTACATCAACAATGCAAACGTTGCCTTACTATTGATTCACATGGCTTTACGATCATACAGCGGCATCAAAACACAACGAAACAAAACACACTCGCTCAATCACTCACACACACACACACACACACACACACACACACACACACACACACACACACACACACACACACACACACACACACACACACACACACACACACACACACACACTCACTGCCCCTGCCCCTAAACCCATCACACACACACACACACACACACACACACACACACACACACACACACACTGCCCCTGCCCCTAAACGTACCCATCACACACACACACACACACACACACACACACACACACACTGCCCCTGCCCCTAAACGTACCCATCACACACACACACACACACACACACACACACTGCCCCTGCCCCTAAACCTACCTATCACACACACACACACACTGCCCCTGCCCCTAAACCTACCCATCACACACACACACACACACACACACACACACTGCCCCTGCCCCTAAATCTACCCATCACACACACACACACACACACACACACACACACTGCCCCTGCCCCTAAACCTACCCATCACACACACACACACACACACACACACACTGCCCCTGCCCCTAAACCTACCCATCACACACACACACACACACACACACACACTCACTGCCCCTGCCCTTAAACCTACCCATCACACACACACACACACACACACACACACACACACACACACACTGCCCCTGCCCCTAAACCTACCCATCACACACACACACACACACACACACACACTGCCCCTGCCCCTAAACCTACCCATCACACACACACACACACACACACACACACTGCCCCTGCCCCTAAACCTACCCATCACACACACACACACACACACACACACTCACTGCCCCTGCCCCTAAACCTACCCATCACACACACACACACACACGCACACACACACACACACACTGCCCCTGCCCCTAAACCTACCCATCACACACACACACACACACACTGCCCCTGCCCCTAAACCTACCCATCACACACACACACACACACACACACACACACACACACACACACACACACTGCCCCTAAACCTACCCATCACACACACACACACACACACACACACACACACACACACACACACACACACACACACACTGCCCCTAAACCTACCCATCACACACACACACACACACACACACACACACACACACTGCCCCTGCCCCTAAACCTACCCATCACACACACACACACACACACACACACACACGCGGCCCCTGCCCCTAAACCTACCCATCACACACACACACACACACACACACACACACACTGCCCCTAAACCTACCCATCACACACACACACACACACACACACACACACACACACACACTGCCCCTGCCCCTAAACGTACCCATCACACACACACACACACACACACACACACACACACACACACACACACACACACTGCCCCTGCCCCTAAACGTACCCATCACACACACACACACACACACACACACACACACACTGCCCCTGCCCCTAAACCTACCCATCACACACACACACACACACACACACACACACACACACACACACACACACACACACACACACACACACACACACACACACACACACTGCCCCTGCCCCTAAACCTACCCAACACACACACACACACACACACACACTGCCCCTGCCCCTAAACCTACCCATCACACACACACACACACACACACACACACACACACACACACACACACACACACACACACACACACACACACACACACACACACACACACACTGCCCCTGCCCCTAAACCTAGCCCTCACAGGAGAGTGTGCAGTTCACTTTCTGTGAAAAAAAACTTGTTCTGTGATTTATAAGCATTTTGAAAAGTGAGGACATGGGGAACGTCCTCATATTTCACCCTCTTTTTGTAATACCCATGTCATTATACACATTTGTGTCCTGATATTTCACAAAAAACATGCCCACACACACACACACACTCACACACTTACACACACACACAAAGTGCTGTTTCCTATTGAATGCCATGCAAAACCTGCAACCGCGACTAAATGGATGTTGACTGTCTCTCTGTCCGTGAGCTGATCAGTCCCACATGACCTCTGGGCTGCTTTATTACATTACTCTTATCATAGGAGCCAGTGCAGAGGTCATGTGATCCCAGAGGTCATGTGATCCCAGACGCTGAGAAACCCAACGCTAACCCACTAACACACAACTTGACTCTGTCCTCCTCTGGTTTACATGTCAGATCCAGGCTCAAACTGCCTCTAAACACACCAATAGATCTCACTAACCACACAAAGCTAGAACTGAACAGATCCTCTATAAAGCTGATGAGTAAGAAAACCATCACTCAGAGCTCAATGATATGGCTGTTTAATTTCCTGAGGAACTGATGTTTTACACGGTGGAGTATTTTTAGATGGTTTATTGACTGATGAAATATTATAGTGTACATGAGAGTCCTGTGCTCAACCACTGCTGTTAGACAATCTACAAGCTTCACTATATAGTGTACAGTAGAGCTGCACGATTCATCGATCTCGATTCAAACACCCACAGGACATCATTCCTAAATCACAACGATTCGCCTGTGTCGCATATAAACACTGATTCATCCAGTAATGGAACATGTGAAGTCTTTATGAGTGAGTCACTGAATCATTCATTCAAGAGATTCATTCAAAAACACTGATTCATCCAGTAATGGAACAAGTGAAGCCTTTATGAGTGAGTCATTGAATCATTCATTCAAGAGATTCATTCAAAAACACTGATTCATCCAGTAATGAAACTAGTGAGCAAGTCATTGAATCATTCACTCAAGAGATTCATTCAAAAACACTGATTCATCCAGTAACAACACAAGTGAGCGAATCATTGAATCATTCACTCAAGAGATTTGTTCAAAAACACTGATTCATCCAGTAATGAAACAAGTGAGCGAGTCATTGAATCATTCACTCAAGAGATTCTTTAAAAAACACTGATTCACCCAGTAATGAAACAAGTGAAGTCAACACTGATTCATCCAGTAATGAAACAAGTGACGGAGTCATTGAATCATTAATTCAAGAGATTTGTTCAAAAACGCTGATTCATCCAGTAATGAAACAAGTGAGGGAGTCATTGAATCATTCATTCAAGAGATTTGTTCAAAAACACTGATTCATCCAGTAATGAAACAAGTGAAGTCAACACTGATTCATCCAGTAATGAAACAAGTGAGGGAGTCATTGAATCATTAATTCAAGAGATTTGTTCAAAAACGCTGATTCATCCAGTAATGAAACAAGTGAGGGAGTCATTGAATCATTCATTCAAGAGATTTGTTCAAAAACACTGATTCATTCAGTAATGAAACAAGTGAGGGAGTCATTGAATCATTCATTCAAGAGATTTGTTCAAAAACACTGATTCACCCAGTAATGAAACAAGTGAGGGAGTCATTGAATCATTCACTCAAGAGATTTGTTCAAAAACACTGATTCATCCAGTAATGAAACAAGTGAGGGAGTCATTGAATCATTCACTCAAGAGATTCGTTCAAAAACACTGATTCATCCAGTAATGAAACAAGTGAGCGAGTCATTGAATCATTCAGATTAAGGGTTATTTTGTTGAGTAGTCTGTTCAGAATCGCGGGAGAATCCTGATTTCTCTGTTTCCCATTTCCCCAGAGTCCTGAAGCAACAGCTCCTGTAAGGATTGGAGATTCATCCCCGTCGTCACATGATCAGGTCTCTCTCAGAGAGTCTGTGTCAGCCTCAGGAAACAATGAACAGAGTCACTTGAGAAAGACTTCTTAGTGCATGAAACTGCAAATCTCTGCAAAAACACAGTGGGTTTAAAGCAGGACAGTAAGCAGCACTCGTCTCCTATAAGCAGAGGAAGCATCTCTTCTGCCCTGAGCAAAGGAAGCGTGTTGATCTGAAATCAGACGAGGGATGTTCACAAGGGAAAGATCACAGAAAGGCTAATGGGAATTCTTTCTTTTCTGGTCCGAGCAACCATGAGATGCAGCTCACGTGCTTCCCAAGTCCAGAAGTGTTTTAATCCCTTTCATCTCATTACGTCCAGGACCTGTGTGGGTGTTTTAAACCGCTCTCCTGCCGGATGAAGGTGCACAGCACATTATTTTCATGAGGCTTTGATCTTAGAGACTCTCAAACACAGAGAAAATTAATAGCGGATCTCTGGGAAAGGCCCGAATTCTCGTGCCGAGTCACATGACAAGCCTAAGTATTCAGAATGAGCATGAGATCTCTTGTGTTTGCAGAGGGAAGCGTCCCTATCCACTTTATTTTTAAAGGGTTAGTTCACCCAAAAATGTAAATTCTGTCATTAATTCCTCACCCTCATGTGGTTGGACACCCGTCAGACCTCCGTTCATCTTCAGACACAAATGAAGATATTTTAGTGTAAATCTGATGCTGAGAAAGGCTTCAGATAGGCCTCCATTGGCATTCAGTACATTTACACTCACAAGACCCAGAAAAGGCACTAAAAACGTCATTACAAAGTCCATCTCACCACAGTGACTCTACAATCATTCTACGATGCGCGACAATAGTTTTTGTGCGCAAAAAAAATCAAAATAACGCCTTTATCCAACTTGTTCTTGTCTTCCGTGTGTGTCTCCACGACGCATGCGCGAGAATATGAGCAGATCCGGCGTTCGGGAATCCATAAAATGCCACTTTAGCCCCATTTTGAGAACTACACCGAGACCTAAAGCACGATCAGTGTAGAATTCAACAGCTGAGATACGCGCGTCTTCCTCTGCTTGTAAACAAATCTCTTCTGGGTCATGTGTCCGAACGCCGGATCTGCTCATATTCTCACGCATGCTGGACCGGCAGGAGGTGAGCGCTAGTGTAGTTAGTTCACCCAAAAATGAAAATTGTGTCATTAATGACTGAGCCTCATGTGGTTGGACACCCGTCAGACCTCCGTTCATCTTCAGACACAAATGAAGATATTTTAGTGTAAATCTGATGCTCTGAAAGGCCTCCATTGGCTCAACTTTACACTCTCAAGACCCTTAAAAGACACTAAAGACGTCGATACAAAGTCCATCTCACTACAGCGGCTCTACAATAACTTTATGAAGAGACGAGAATAGTTTCTGTGCGCAAAAAAACCCTAAATAACGACTTATATAGTGATGACGATTTCAAAACACGGCCTCATGAAGCTTCGAAGCGTTATGAATCAGTGAGTCGATTCAGCAGTTTGAAGCGTTATGAATCAGTGAGTCGATTCAACCGTTTGAAGCGTTATGAATCAGCGAGTCGATTCAGCAGTTTGAAGCGTTATGAATCAGCGAGTCGATTCAGCAGTTTGAAGCGTTATGAATCAGCGAGTCGATTCAGCAGTTTGAAGCGTTATGAATCAGTGAGTCGATTCAGCGGTTTGAATCGCCAAATTTCAGCAGTTTGGCGGTTTGACACGCGATCCGAATCATGATTCGACTCACTGATTCATAACGCTTCGAAGCTTCATGAGGCCGTGTTTTGAAATCGTCATCACTATATAAGTCGTTATTTAGGGTTTTTTTGCGCACAGAAACTATTCTCGTCTCTTCATAAAGTTATTGTAGAGCCGCTGTAGTGAGATGGACTTTGTATCGACGTCTTTAGTGTCTTTTAAGGGTCTTGAGAGTGTAAAGTGCATTGAGCCAATGGAGGCCTTTCTCAGCATCAGCTTTACACTAAAATATCTTCATTTGTGTCTGAAGATGAACGGAGGTCTGACGGGTGTCCAACCACATGAGGCTCAGTCATTAATGACAATTTACATTTTTGGGTGAACTAACCCTTTAATGTAAATGTAAAAGTAAATCTATATGGTACAAAATAAACGCTGACACAGCAGTAAAACGGTCAGATAAAACCCTGTCTGATGGATTAACACACATCACTGGGAGGACACAATGATAAATAAGTGAGTAAAAGTGTCCAGTGACACTGACAGGAACTTTACAAGGTGAATACAAAACCATTTTCCCATTCATCTCATTGGAAAACCATCAATCATGAACAAGATAACGTCCCTATTTTAATTTTAATTTTTTTATTTCTGCAGTTTACACCAATACAAACTGCAAATGCCAGGGTCAGAAATGAACTTTTCCATTAAGTGGCTCCTTGAAATTGATTTCCAAGAGCATTTTATTTACTTATAAGTGCAATTTGTATGTTGTAATTTGTCAAATACTTCAATTTAACCAATTACTTAAATCAATCAGAATACTAGACTATTACCAATAACATTATCATGAACAAAAGCCCTCTTTACACTGCAGAGGTGGAGCAGAAGCTGCATCTGAAACAGCTTAAATGTTGATTTACACGGACGGTTTAATGTTACTCAGATTATAACATGAACAGGAACTCTTTAGAGTCATTGTCAGTTATTGATATGCTCTTGATATTGTAGGCTAATAATGATTCGTCGATTAAAAGATACAGGGCTCGACATTAACGCTAAAGTGGATTTTTTGAAGGAGCAAGTGAAAAATAATTTTACTTGCCCGACGGACAAGTATCCTGAGTAAAACGTCAAAAAAACACTTATTTCATATGACAGTTCCATAAACAATTATTAACATTAAGTCACTTACATTTTAGATGCAATATTGAGTGTTTTTGTTCGATTTCAGCAGTGAAAATAGTTCCAAACAAAGATCACAGCAGAACCATAACACCTCACAGCATCAGTGTGTGTGTGTTACTGAATGATTCAGTGTTTGAGTGAATCAGTTGAATCAAAGATTCAATGACCTGTTCATAAACGACCGCCTCATTCCTGAATGAATCATCCGTTTGAACGAATCGACTCAATGACTCGCTCATTCAGACGGTCACCTGCGCCACCTACTGGTGCTTTAGTTATCTTTCCAACATTTCTTATTATTATTCAAAAATATTTAAAATAATCTCATAACATTATTTAATGCAGTTGTAATTTTTCAGTGTAAATAATTTAATTTGATTGGTAACAGCCCTATAGTGTCTTATTCTAATTTAATTTATAGATCAAATTTAAAAATATAAAATGAAAGCTGAAGCATAGACTACATTTTTTTAAGATTATGGAAAAATACCCTTTATAAAAAGGTGAAAAATATCACACATATGCAGATTTAAATATGTCAAAGCTGATGGTGAGAATATTGCTTCAGAATAAATAATATTAACAACACTAAAAAATAAAAACATTTCCGGACAAGCAAATGTTTTACTCGGACAAGTGAGTGACGGATTTACTTGTACTTAATGTCGAGCCCTGATAAATCCATCAATTACTAAAAGAAATGTGCATTTAAATAGAAAAAATCATAATTTCCATTCCATCATGTTCCATTGTGGTACAGGCAACGTTTCCTAAAGCACAATTATTTGGTTTGTATGAAATGAAATTATTTGATGGTTAGAACATAATAAAAGCTCAAATAAGTGACAGATATCAGAACTGTCCCATAGCTTACCTGAGGTGGTGGCACTCGATTTCTATTTTTTGTCAGAATTTCAAAAAATAAAGACATAATTTCAACATGTTTAGTCAAAATTTTGATGTAGTATGTCATAATTTTGTCATTTTTTGTCATATTTTCAACATTTTTGTATATAAAATTTGTTTAGTATGTCAATTTCTATTTATTGTCATAATTTCGGGGAAAAGAATGGTCAAAATTTCTATTTAGTATATCAGCATTTCAACATTTTATGTCAGTTTCTATTTAGTATGTCATAATTCGATTTAGTATGTCAATTTCGTCTTTTTTTGTAAATTTCAAAAAAATGTGTCAGAATTTCAACATTTTTTTGTAAAAAAATTCATTTAGTATGTCAATTTCTACTTTTATCATAATTTCTACATTTTTTGACATCATTTCAGGGGTAAAAATGGTCAGAATTTTGATTTAGTATATCAGGATTTAAATTTTTTTGTAAAAATTTCATTTAGTATGTCAATTTCTATTTATTGTCATAATTTCGGGGGAAAAATTGTCAAAATTTCTATTTAGTATATCAGCATTTCAACATTTTATGTCAATTTCTATTTAGTATGTCATAATTTCGAAATTTTTGGTCATATTTTCAACATTTTTGTATATAAAATTTGTTTAGTATGTCAATTTCTATTATTTGTCAGAATTTCCAAAAATAAAGACATAATTTCAACATGTTTTGTCAAAATTTTGATGTATGTTATAATTTCGTAATTTTGTCATATTTTCGAAATTTTTGTAAATAATATTTGTTAAGTGTGTCCATTTCTATTTATTGTCATAATTTCGGGGGAAAAATTGTCAAAATTTCTATTTAGTATATCAGCATTTCAACATTTTATGTCAATTTCTATTTAGTATGTCATAATTCAATTTAGTATGTCATCGTTAAATTTTTTGTCAAAATTTTGTTTAGTATGTCAAAAAAATTGTCATATTTTCAACATTTTAAGTTTCCATATGGCGACGCTGTGCCACGGTGGAATTGCAGTCATGTATTTCCCCGTTGGGATTTTTGTTTTATAGATAGTAGCATCATTAAAGTGTTTATTGTAGAATAGTTGTGTTTATGTATAAGTAACAACATTATTAAGGTGCAGAGTTAGCTCTTCCATGTGAGTTGATAGGGATCTACTTATTTTTGGTTTCCATGAGTGCTACGTATATAAATCCATCAATTACTAAAAGAAATGTGCATTTAAATAGAAAATAAAATCATAAATTTGACTTTTTTGACAATTTTTTCCCCCATTGTGGTACAGGCAACGTTTCCAAAAGTACCCCCTCCCCCCAATTTTTGGGTTAGTATGATTGAAGCTATTTCATTTCAATTATTTGATGGTTAGAACATAATAAAAGCTCTAATAAGTGACAGATATCAGAACTGTCCTATAGTTTACCTGATGCGGAGGCACTCGATTTCTATTTTTTGTCAGAATTTCAAAAAATAAAGAAGTTTTGTCAAAATTTTGATGTAGTATGTAATAATTTCATAATTTGTTGTCATATTTTCAACATTTTTGTATATAAAATTTGTTTAGTATGTAAATTACTATTTATTTTCATAATATCGGGGGGAAAAAAGGTCAATTTCTATTTAGTTTATCAGCATTTCAAAATTTTATGTAAATTTCTATTTAGTATGTCATAATTCGATTTAGTATGTCAATTTTGTCTTTTTTTGTAAATTTAAAAAAAAAGACAGAATTTCAAAAAAAATTGACAGAATTTCAGGGGTAAAAATTGTCAGAATTTTGATTTAGTATATCAGAATTTCAACATTTTTTGTAAAAATTTCTATTAAGTATGTCATAATTCCATTTAGTTTATCATAATTTCGTCATTTTTTTCATATTTTCAACATTTTTGAATATATAATTTGTTTAGTATGTCAATTTCTATTAACTGTCAAAATTTTGGGGGGAAAATGGTCAAATTTTCTATTTAGTACATCAGCATTTCAACATTTTATGTCAATTTCTATTTAGTATGTCATAATTCGATTTAGTATGTAAATTTTGTATTTTTTTGTAAATTTTAAAAAAAATGACAGAATTTCTAAAAATTTTGACATAATTTCAGGGGGAAAAATTGTCAGAATTTATTTAGATTTAGTATATCAGAATTTCAACATTTTTTGTAAAAATGTCTATTTAGTATGTCATAATTCGATTCGGTATGTCATAATTTCATAATTCTTTTCATATTTTCAACATTTTTGTGTAGAAAATTTGTTTAGTATGTCAATTTCGTCATTTTCTGTCATAATTTCGGGGGGAAAAATTGTTAAAATTTCTATTTAGTACATCAGCATTTCAACATTTTAAGTCAATTTCTATTTAGTATGTCATAATTCGATTGTCAATTTCGTCCTTTTTTTGTACATTTCAAAAAAATGTGTCAGAATTTCAGTTTCTATTTCAATTTCTGCTTTCGTCATAATTTCTACATTTTTTGACATAATTTCAGGGGTAAAAATTCTCAGAATTTTGATTTAGTATGTCAATTTCTATTTTTTGTCATAATTTCGGGAAAAAATGTTCCAAATTTCCATTTAGTATATCAGCATTTCAACATTTTATGTCAATTTCTATTTCTAGGGATCTACTTATTTTTGGTTTCCGTGAGTCCTAAGTATATAAATCCATCAATTACTAAAAGAAATGTGCATTTAAATAGAAAATAAAGTACTAAATTTTACTTTTTTGACCATTTTAGCAACGTTTCCCAAAGTCCCCCCCAATTTTTGGGTTAGTATGACTGAAGCTATTTCATTTCAATTATTTGATGGTTAGAACATAATAAAAGCTCAAATAAGTGACAGATATCAGAACTGTCCCATAGCTTACCTGAGGCGGTGGCACTCGATTTCTATTTTTTTGTCAGAATTTAAAAAAAAAGACATAATTTAAACATGTTTTATCTAAATTTTTATGTAGTATGTCATAATTTTGTCATTTTTTGTCATATTTTCAACATTTTTGTATATAAAATTTGTTTAGTATGTCAATTTCAATTTATTGTCATAATTTCAGGATTTTTTTTCCAAAATTTCTATTTAGTATATCAGCATTTCAACATTTTATGTCAATTTCAATTTAGTATGTCATAATTCGATTAAGTCAATTTCATATTTTTTTGTAAAAAAATTTGTTTAGTATGTCAATTTCTACTTTTGTCATAATTTCTATATTTTTTGACAATTTCAGGGGTAAAAATTGTCAGAATTTTGATTAAGTATATCAGAATTTCAACATGTTTTGTAAACATTTCATTTAGTATGTCAATTTAAATTTTTTGTCAAAAATTTTATATATTATGTCATAATTTCGTCATTTTTTTTGTCACAATTTCGATTTAGTATGTCAGAATTTCAAATTTTTTTGTAAAAATTTCATTTAGTATGTTAATTTCTATTTTTTTGTTAGAATTTCAAAAAATAAAGACATGTTTTGTCAAAAATTTGATGTAGTATGCCATAATTTCGTCATTTCTTTGTCAAATTTTCAAACGTTTCCCAAAGTACCCCCCCACACACACAATTTTTGGGTTAGTATGATTGAAGCTATTTCATTTCAATTATTTGATGGTTAGAACATAATAAAAGCTCAAATAAGTAACAGATATCAGAACTGTCCCATAGCTTACCTGAGGCGGTGGCACTCGATTTCTATTTTTTGTCAGAATTTCAAAAAATAAAGACATAATTTAAACATGTTTTATAAAAAAAATTATGTAGTATGTCATAATTTTGTCATTTTTTGTCATATTTTCAACATTTTTGTATATAAAATTTGTTTCGTATGTCAATTTCTATTTATTGTCGTAATTTCTGAATTTTTTTTTTTTTAATTTCTATTTATTATATCAGCATTTCAACATTTTATGTCATTTCTATTTAGTATGTCATAATTCGATTTAGTCAATTTCATATTTTTTTGTAAAAAATTTCGTTTAGTATGTCAATTTCTACTTTTGTCATAATTTCTATATTTTTTGACAATTTCAGGGGTAAAAATTGTCAGAATTTTGATTAAGTATATCAGAATTTCAACATTTTTTGTAAAAATTTCATTTAGTATGTCAATTTCAATTTTTTGTCAAAAATTGTATATAGTATGTCATAATTTCGTAATTTTTTTGTCACAATTTCGATTTAGTATGTCAGAATTTCAACATTTTTTGTAAAAATTTCATTTAGTATGTTAATTTCTATTTTTTTGTTAGAATTTCAAAAAATAAAGACATGTTTTGTCAAAATTTTGATGTAGTATGTCATAATTTCGTCATTTCTTTGTCAAATTTTCAAACGTTTGCCAAAGTACCCCCCCACACACACAATTTTTGGGTTAGTATGATTGAAGCTATTTCATTTCAATTATTTGATGGTTAGAACATAATAAAAGCTCAAATAAGTGACAGATATTAGAACTGTCCCATAGCTTACCTGAGGTGGTGGCACTCGATTTCTATTTTTTTGTCAGAATTTCAAAAAATAAAGACATAATTTAAAAATGCTTTATCAAAATTTTTATGTAGTATGTCATAATTTTGTCATTTTTTGTCATATTTTCAACATTTTTGTATATAAAATTTGTTTAGTATGTCAATTTCTATTTATTGTCATAATTTCGGGATTTTTTTCCCCAAAATTTCTATTTAGTATATCAGCATTTCAACATTTTATGTCAATTTCAATTTAGTATGTCATAATTCGATTAAGTCAATTTCATATTTTTTTGTAAAAAAATTTGTTTAGTATGTCAATTTCTACTTTTGTCATAATTTCTATATTTTTTGACAATTTCAGGGGTAAAAATTGTCAGAATTTTGATTAAGTATATCAGAATTTCAACATGTTTTGTAAACATTTCATTTAGTATGTCAATTTAAATTTTTTGTCAAAAATTTTATATATTATGTCATAATTTCGTCATTTTTTTTGTCACAATTTCGATTTAGTATGTCAGAATTTCAAATTTTTTTGTAAAAATTTCATTTAGTATGTTAATTTCTATTTTTTTGTTAGAATTTCAAAAAATAAAGACATGTTTTGTCAAAAATTTGATGTAGTATGCCATAATTTCGTCATTTCTTTGTCAAATTTTCAAACGTTTCCCAAAGTACCCCCCCACACACACAATTTTTGGGTTAGTATGATTGAAGCTATTTCATTTCAATTATTTGATGGTTAGAACATAATAAAAGCTCAAATAAGTAACAGATATCAGAACTGTCCCATAGCTTACCTGAGGCGGTGGCACTCGATTTCTATTTTTTGTCAGAATTTCAAAAAATAAAGACATAATTTAAACATGTTTTATAAAATAAATTATGTAGTATGTCATAATTTTGTCATTTTTTGTCATATTTTCAACATTTTTGTATATAAAATTTGTTTCGTATGTCAATTTCTATTTATTGTCGTAATTTCTGAATTTTTTTTTTTTTAATTTCTATTTATTATATCAGCATTTCAACATTTTATGTCATTTCTATTTAGTATGTCATAATTCGATTTAGTCAATTTCATATTTTTTTGTAAAAAATTTCGTTTAGTATGTCAATTTCTACTTTTGTCATAATTTCTATATTTTTTGACAATTTCAGGGGTAAAAATTGTCAGAATTTTGATTAAGTATATCAGAATTTCAACATTTTTTGTAAAAATTTCATTTAGTATGTCAATTTCAATTTTTTGTCAAAAATTGTATATAGTATGTCATAATTTCGTAATTTTTTTGTCACAATTTCGATTTAGTATGTCAGAATTTCAACATTTTTTGTAAAAATTTCATTTAGTATGTTAATTTCTATTTTTTTGTTAGAATTTCAAAAAATAAAGACATGTTTTGTCAAAATTTTGATGTAGTATGTCATAATTTCGTCATTTCTTTGTCAAATTTTCAAACGTTTGCCAAAGTACCCCCCCACACACACAATTTTTGGGTTAGTATGATTGAAGCTATTTCATTTCAATTATTTGATGGTTAGAACATAATAAAAGCTCAAATAAGTGACAGATATTAGAACTGTCCCATAGCTTACCTGAGGTGGTGGCACTCGATTTCTATTTTTTTGTCAGAATTTCAAAAAATAAAGACATAATTTAAAAATGCTTTATCAAAATTTTTATGTAGTATGTCATAATTTTGTCATTTTTTGTCATATTTTCAACATTTTTGTATATAAAATTTGTTTAGTATGTCAATTTCTATTTATTGTCATAATTTCGGGATTTTTTTCCCCAAAATTTCTATTTAGTATATCAGCATTTCAACATTTTATGTCAATTTCTATTTAGTATGTCATAATTCGATTTAGTCAATTTCATATTTTTTTGTACATTTCTAAAAAATGTGTCAGAATGTCAACATTTTTTGTAAAAAACTTCGTTTAGTATGTCAATTTCTACTTTTGTCATAATTTCTACATTTTTTGACAATTTCAGGGGTAAAAATTGTCAGAATTTTGATTAAGTATATCAGAATTTCAACATTTTTTGTAAAAATTTCATTTAGTATGTCAATTTCTATTTTTTGTCATAATTTCAGATTAAAAAATGGTCAAAATTTCTATTTAGTATGTCATAATTTCAACGTGTTTTGTCAAAAAATGTATTTAGTATGTCATAATTTCGTCATTTTTTTGCCACAATTTCGATTTAGTATGTCAGAATTTCAAAATGTTTTGTAAAATTTCATTTAGTATGTTCATTTCTATTTTTTGTTAGAATTTCAAAAAATAAAGACATGTTTTGTCAAAAATTTGATGTAGTATGCCATAATTTCGTCATTTCTTTGTCAAATTTTCAAACGTTTCCCAAAGTACCCCCCCCACACACACAATTTTTGGGTTAGTATGATTGAAGCTATTTCATTTCAATTATTTGATGGTTAGAACATAATAAAAGCTCAAATAAGTGACAGATATTAGAACTGTCCCATAGCTTACCTGAGGCGGTGGCACTCGATTTCTATTTTTTTGTCAGAATTTCAAAAAATAAAGACATAATTTAAAAATGCTTTATCAAAATTTTTATGTAGTATGTCATAATTTTGTCATTTTTTGTCATATTTTCAACATTTTTGTATATAAAATTTGTTTAGTATGTCAATTTCAATTTATTGTCATAATTTCAGGATTTTTTTTTCAAAATTTCTATTTAGTATATCAGCATTTCAACATTTTATGTCAATTTCTATTTAGTATGTCATAATTCGATTTAGTCAATTTCATATTTTTTTGTAAAAAAATTCGTTTAGTATGTCAATTTCTACTTTTGTCATAATTTCTATATTTTTTGACAATTTCAGGGGTATAAATTGTCAGAATTTTGATTAAGTATATCAGAATTTCAACATTTTTTGTAAAAATTTCATTTAGTATGTCAATTTCAATTTTTTTGTCAAAAATTGTATATAGTATGTCATAATTTCGTCATTTTTTTTGTCACAATTTCGATTTAGTATGTCAGAATTTCAACATTTTTTGTAAAAATTTCATTTAGTATGTTAATTTCTATTTTTTTGTTAGAATTTCAAAAAATAAAGACATTTTGTCAAAATTTTGATGTAGTATGCCATAATTTCGTAATTTCTTTGTCAAATTTTCAAACGTTTGCCAAAGTACCCCCCCCACACAATTTTTGGGTTAGTATGATTGAAGCTATTTCATTTCAATTATTTGATGGTTAGAACATAATAAAAGCTCAAATAAGTGACAGATATCAGAACTGTCCCATAGCTTACCTGAGGCGGTGGCACTCGATTTCTATTTTTTTGTCAGAATTTCAAAAAATAAAGACATAATTTAAACATGTTTTATAAAAAAAATTTATGTAGTAGGCTATGTCATAATTTTGTAATTTTTTGTCATATTTTCAACATTTTTGTATATAAAATTTGTTTCGTATGTCAATTTCTATTTATTGTCGTAATTTCTGGATTTTTTTTCCTTCAAAATTTCTATTTAGTATATCAGCATTTCAACATTTTATGTCATTTCTATTTAGTATGTCATAATTCGATTTAGTCAATTTCATATTTTTGTACATTTCTAAAAAATGTGTCAGAATGTCAAATTTTTTTGTAAAAAACTTCGTTTAGTATGTCAATTTCTACTTTTGTCATAATTTCTACATTTTTTGACAATTTCAGGGGTAAAAATTGTCAGAATTTTGATTAAGTATATCAGAATTTCAAAATTTTTTGTAAAAATTTCATTTAATATGTCAATTTCAATTTTTTGTCATAATTTCGGATTAAAAAATGGTCAAAATTTCTATTTAGTATGTCATAATTTCAACATGTTTTGTCAAAAAATGTATTTAGTATGTCATAATTTCGTCATTTTTTTGTCACAATTTCGATTTAGTATGTCAGAATTTCAACATTTTTTGTAAAAATTTCATTTAGTATGTTAATTTCTATTTTTTTGTCAGAATTTAAAAAAATAAAGACATGTTTTGTCAAAAATTTGATGTAGTATGTCATAATTTCGTTATTTTTTTGTCAAATTTTCAAACGTTTCCCAAAGTACCCCCCCACAATTTTTGGGTTAGTATGATTGAAGCTATTTCATTTCAATGATTTGATGGTTAGAACATAATAAAAGCGGATCATAGCTCACCTGAGGAGGTGGCACTCGATGTGCCGGCTCCTCCATTCAGATTGAAGCGATGGCTGAGCTTCAGCTCGAGGGGCGTGGCTTTCCTACAGTTGCCGTTTTTGTCGATGACCTCAGCGGCGACTTTGTCCTGGTCTCTAGAGGAGCGTTGATTTCCATCCTCCTCAGGAAGCAACACAATACGGTGGTTCATCTGGGGACTGGGAAGCTGCGAGGACAGCGGGGACATGCTCTGGAGGCTGTTGTTGGGAGGATAGGACACATTGAAAACCCCGGAGAGAGAGCTGGAAGTGGGGCTTCTGGTCCAGGAGCGGAGGCTGGAGTGGGAGTCAATGGGAGACGACGGTTTCTTGTTTTCCCGTTGGGATGAGTTCGGGTAGATTCGCTCCACATCTGGCACTTTGGTCTCTTGATGGTCCAAATCGAGCTCACCAAACTCCATTTCGCATTCATAAGAATGAGGTTCCTCCATGAAATCCCAGCCATCATGGGCAATTTGGAAGTCTTCGTCCATGGGGAGAAGCGGCTGGCTGGAGACGCTGACATAGGAGCCGGATTCGGGAGTGTGGATGGAGACTGGCGTCTTCTTCTTCATCTTCAAGAACTCTTCAGCGCTGTCCATCTTCCTGGATCCCAGTTTCTTCAGCTTCCGAACTCTCGAGGCCGCTCTCTTTGGGGACAGAGGTCGAGGAATGCTGCCGCGTTCCCCATGTCCTTCCACACTGAAAAAAACAATTTGTTGGATCAACATCCATTACTTACAGAGATAAATAGATTCAACTCAAAAATATCTATATTTATAACATTGCAAGCTCTACTTAAAGGATTAGTTCACTTTTAAATAAACTTTTGCTGATAGTTTCCTCACCCCCATGTCATCCAAGATGTCCATGCACTGCAAAAAATGCTTTCTTACTTAGTATTTTTGTCTTGTTTTCAGTCCAAATATCTAAAAAATCTTACATTAAGAAGCATTTACTAGACAAGCTAAAGTTTTTGTCTTGTTTTGGGGGAAAATAACTCAAAATTAAGGGAGTTTTTGCTTAAAGTTAGCAAAATAATCTGCCAATGGGGTTAGCAAAATAATCTTAATTCAAACAGAAAACAAGATTATTTTGCTAACCCCATTGGCAGATTATTTTGCTTATTTTAAGCAAAAACTCACATAATTTTGAGTTATTTTCCCCCAAAACAAGACAAAAACTGTCTAGTAAATGCTTCTTAATGTAAGATTTTTTAGATATTTGGACTGGAAACAAGACAAAAATACTAAGTAAGAAAAGCATTTTTTGCAGTGTGTCTTTCTTTCTGCAGTCGAAAAGAAATGAAGGTTTTGGATGAAAACAGTCCAGGGTTTTTCTCCATATAATGGACTTCAATGGGCTCCAAACGGGTCAAATGACAGTTTCAGTGCAGCTTTAAACGACACCAGATGATGAATAAGGGTCTGATCTAGACAAACCATCAGCTTCTGAGAGAAACCCAGCAGTATTTATGATATTATTTTACCTCTTATCAGACGAGCGTGATCATCTCTGAGCTCAGACATAACTTCCGCTGAGTGAGGTCAAAATACGAGCGTGGTTGATTTATTTATAACTCTACTTATGTTAATACTTTTTATTCTAATTTTATTCTATTTCTATTTTAATTTCCCTTGTGTTCTTGTAACTGTTATTTGCACTGTCCATGGAGCGGACCTGTTTACATTTCACTGCCAGTTGTATATTGTGTATATATCTGTGTATGTGACAAATAAAACTCTTGAATCTTGAATCTTGGTCATAGATATATCGATAGTAGATGCCTCATTCTACTGATCCGTGCAGTTGCTAATGAGGCATCTACGTATACATCTATGACCACGCTCGTATTTTGACCTCACTCAGCGGAAGTTATGTCTGAGCTCAGAGATGATCACGCTCGTCTGATAAGAGGTAAAATAATATCATAAATACTGCTGGGTTTCTCTCAGAAACTGATGGTTTGTCTAGATCAGACCCTTATTCATCATCTGGTGTCGTTTAAAGCTGCACTGAAACTGTCATTTGACCCGTTTGGGGCCCATTGAAGTCCATTATAAGGAGAAAAACCCTGGACTGTTTTCATCCAAAACCTTCATTTTTTTTCGACTTTAGAAAGAAAGACATGGACATCTTGGACGACATGAGGGTGAGGAAATTATCAGCACAAGTTTATTTAAAAGTGAACTAATCCTTTAACATATTCTAGTGTATGCAACACAAAAATGTAAATTAAAAGGTGAACATAAGAGTATGCGTAAAGTAAATGAAAAAACGTAAGTGACATCAACTAGCATTACAACTTGGTTCAAATTATGTAAACCTAACATAAAATTTTACGTATTTGTGAGCTGCGTCATATATTTTATCAAATATTTTATCATAACATGCAAGTATGTGCAAGTTGTGTTAACTTAACATTTCTTAGTAGATTCTATCGTGTTACATATATTTTTATATTTAACTTCATCAGAATGATATGAAACTTGGTGACTTTTCTAGCTTTAGGGATGTAAACACACAAACAAATTGGGGTCATGATTCGAGCATGCTAATTGGTCGTTAAAAAAAAAGTAGTGTTCATTGTCTTCGGTCATAAATGACCGACCATAGGAAATGAATGAGAAATCGGCAAAAACACAAATTCTCTGAATATTTGTGTGTATAATCTACAAATCGGCCATGATACTGAAAAAAAGTACACAGCAGTGAAGAGGTGACACTCTAAAACATCAAGAGTGTGATAATGACACATCCACTCTCACACACACACACACACACACACACACACACACACACACACACACACACACACAGACACACACTCACACACACACACACACTCACACACACACACTCACTTATACACACACAAACCACATTTGGAATTTTTTTAAATCACAGCTTCATCAGAATGATAGGAAACTTGGTGACTTTTCTAGCATTCAGTATTTAAACACACACAAAAAATTGAGGGCATGATTTGAGCATGCTAATTGGTCGTAAAAAAATTACTCCCACTTGTGCTCTTCGGTCAAAATTGACCACCATAGGAAATGAATGGGAAATCTGCAAAAAACACAAATTCACGGAAAAAAATCTATATTTCTAACAACAAAAAAAATATCTAAAACTTTATAATAAATAGTCTTTGAGATTTTTAAATATATATTCAAATCCATTAAAAAAAAAAATCATTAAATGTGTTCAAAACAGAACTAGGGAATTCTCCATTGAGACCTCTAGTGGTTACACACATGGTTGCATGATTTCTTAAATAATTCCAAAAGAGGGGCTAATCTGCCTTCAAAAAAATTTATTTTGAAGGCCTAGTCTCTATTTTAACCTGAAATACTGCAATAATAATAATAATAATAAAAAAATGACAAAAAAAATTGTTGTATAATTTTCAATGGCAAAAATAGACCATAATTATTGCATAAATATTAAAAAATACCATCAAATCATCTCAAAATACAAAATTAAAAAGAGAACATATTATTGAAGAAGTTGGGATTACTTAAACAGTGTGATGCAAAAATGGTGCTCTTATATATAAAAAATATATATTAACTCTTAAATATATATATTTTAACCCTCTGGTGCTCTTCGGTCATTTCTGACCGGAAAATTTTCTGTTTTGAAATGTTAAAAATCACAGCTTCATCGGAATGATATGAAACTTGGGGACTTTTCTAGCATTAGGGATGTAAACACACAAAAAAATTGGGGTCATGATTCGAGCATGCTAATTATTATTATTTATTTTTTAATTACAAAAAAATATATATATATAATTTTCAATGGCAAAAATAGACCATAATTATTGCATAAATATTAAAAAATACCATCAAATCATCTCAAAATACAAACTTAAAAAGAAAAAATATTATTGAAGAAAAATAAATTGCATTGGTTTTACTGAGGTGGAGGAAGTTTAATTTTTAGGTGTCCGGTCACTTATGAGGGGGAAGACGAGCCCTAAACGAAGAGCACCAGAGGGTTAAAGTAAAGAATGTTGAGTGAACTCAAATATTTAAGTACATATAAGAAAGGTTATAAGAAAGTACACTGCAAAAAATGCTTTTCTTACTTAGTATTTTTGTCTTGTTTCCAGTCCAAATATCTAAAAAATCTTACATTAAGAAGCATTTACTAGACAAGCTAAAGTTTTTGTCTTGTTTTGGGGGAAAATAACTCAAAATTAAGGCTTAAAATTAGCAAAATAATCTGCCAATGGGGTAAGCAAAATAGTCTTAATCCAAACAGAAAACAAGACTATTTTGCTAACCCCATTGGTAAATTATTTTGCTTATTTTAAGCAAAAACTCACTTAATTTTGAGTTATTTTCCCCCAAAACAAGACAAAACTTTAGCTTGGCTAGAAAATGCTTCTTAATGTAAGATTTTTTAGATTTTTGGATTGAAAACAAGACAAAAATACAAAGAAAAGCATTTTTTGCAGTGCGAGCCCTAAACGAAGAGCACCAGAGGGTTAAAGTAAAGAATGTTGAGTGAACTCAAATATTTAAGTACATATAAGAAAGGTTATAAGAAAGTAAAATGATTCCAAGTTGGGTTTACTTAAAAAGTGTGATGCAAAAATGGTGCATATATATTTTAAGTAAATCCAACACATAATGTTTACCAGTGCAGCGGGAGCTTCCCGTCCTGGTTGCCCATCCGGATTCTCTCCGCACATTCGCTGCATAAAGACAAGAGGTCGATCAGGAGCTGATGGCGTTCCACAGCCAGCCAGTGGAGCTGCGCAATCGCTCCTTCGGTCTGCAAACCTTCATCCGCTGATTTATTATAGAGCCGTCTTTGTTTAGTCCTGGACAGAGGCTGGACTTCAGGAGGGGAACGGCCAGCTCGGGACTTCCTGGTTGGGAAGTAGAGACTGAGGAAGCTCAGCTCATGGATGGGTTTGTACAGACGCAGGACAGTGTGTGTGCCTTCCATTACGCCGCCCGTGTTTTAATTAATCACTAAATTAAGTTGGCGCTTGTCTCGTGGATCTCGTCTCGAGTCTGGGACGGCCTGGAATGGACTGGTGTTCATCATCAGGGCGATCGAAGGCCTGTCGAAATGAAGAAGCTTAAAATTAGGGCTGTCAAAAGATTAATCGCGATTAATCGCATCCAAAATAAAAGTTTGTGTTTACATAATATATGTGTGTGTGTACTGTGTTAATTATTATTTATATATAAATACACACACATTCATGTATATATTTAAGAAATATTTGCATGTATATACATCTATAATATATATAAATATATATAAAAATAATATTTTTTCTTAAATATATACATGCTTGTGTGTGTATTTATATATAAATAATAATTAACAGAGTACACACACATATATATTATGTAAACACAAACTTTTATTTTGGATGCGATTAATCGCGATTAATCTTTTGACAGCCCTAATATTTATATATATTATAGATTATATAAATGTATATACATGCAAATATTTCTTAAATATATACATGCTTGTGTGTGTATTTATATATAAATAATAATTAACAGAGTACACACACATATTTTATGTAAACTTTTATTTTGGATGCGATTAATCGCGATTAATCTTTTGACAGCCCTAATATTTATATATATAATAGATTATATAAATGTATATACATGCAAATATTTCTTAAATATATACATGCTTGTGTGTGTATTTATATATAAATAATAATTAACAGAGTACACACACATATATTATGTAAACACAAACTTTTATTTTGGATGCGATTAATCGCGATTAATCTTTTGACAGCCCTAATATTTATATTTATTATAGATTATATAAATGTATATACATGCAAATTTTTCTTAAATATATACATGCTTGTGTGTGTATTTATATATAAATAATAATTAACAGAGTACACACACATATATTATGTAAACACAAACTTTTATTTTGGATGCGATTAATCGCGATTAATCTTTTGACAGCCCTAATATTTATATATATAATAGATTATATAAATGTATATACATGCAAATATTTCTTAAATATATACATGCTTGTGTGTGTATTTATATATAAATAATAATTAACAGAGTACACACACATATATTATGTAAACACAAACTTTTATTTTGGATGCGATTAATCGCGATTAATCTTTTGACAGCCCTAATATTTATATTTATTATAGATTATATAAATGTATATACATGCAAATTTTTCTTAAATATATACATGAATGTTTGTGTATTTATATATAAATAATAATTAACAGAGTACACACACATATATTAATGTAAACACAAACTTTTATTTTGGATGCGATTAATCGCGATTAATCTTTTGACAGCCCTAATTTTTATATATATTATAGATTATATAAATGTATATACAGTATATACATGCAAATATTTCTTAAATATATACATGAATGTGTGTGTATTTATATATAAATAATAATTAACAGAGTACACACACATTATGTAAACACAAACTTTTATATTGGATGCCATTAATCGCGATTAATCTTTTGACAGCCCTAGTTAAAATATGTGTAGGATGAACACACACTGCAAAAAATGCTTTTCTTAGTATTTTTGTCTTGTTTTCAGTCCAAATATCTAAAAAAATCTTACATTAAGAAGCATTTACTAGACAAGCTAAAGTTTTTGTCTTGTTTTGGGGGAAAATAACTCAAAATTAAGTGAGTTTTTGCTTAAAATAAGCAAAATAATCTTGTTTTCTGTTTGAATTAATTTTTTTTTTTTTGCTTACCCC
>NC_137106.1:2101909-2114409 GCF_949357685.1 Gobio gobio | reverse complement strand
GCCTGAATTTATAACCAAAACATCAAAATAATACTCAACATATACAACATATCCTCACATGTTCATCACTGTTAGCAGAGCTTTATGACACTTCAGAGGGTTTCGTGTGTGTGTGTGTGTGTGTGTGTGTGTGTGTGTGTGTATGGGATGCTTTTACATTTGGGGCGGACACATCCAGGCGGAAATGCTCTCAGAGTAATAAGTTACTGTGTGTAAAACAAAGGCCAAAGTGACGCATATCTCCAGAAAGTAGAGACTCTAAGCTTTCAAATGACCACACATGAGGTCAGAGGTCAGAGGTCAGAGCTCCTCCACTGACATTTAACATCTAAAGTATATCAGTGATGATGTCATTCCTGATCAGGGTCCTTGAGTTTAATTGGTCAACAACAATTTATTAACAGTTTTAGAAAAAAAAATCAATTTCCAGTTTTATTTTTGTGGATTCTGTTTTAATGCGTAAATAAGATGTTAGTAATAAAAAAAAAAGCTTGTCTAATCAATTGAACTCATAAGACTTTAACAATTTAATCGTTTATTTATTTGTACAAAAATAGTGCCATTTAAGTAGCAGGAGATGAACGTCTTGATATTTAATAATTCTGAAAGACGCTTGTCAAATAGCATCTCTAATAGCATGTGTAGTGTAATCACTTTATGATTTTTATTCAGCATTTGAACGCTTGACAAGTTGGAATAATCCCATAATGCACCAGCAGCTGATCTTTTCCCCTCCTGACATTTAAAGTCTGGGTTTCCACAGAAACGCTCCTGTGAGTCAGAAGCTCTACCGGATGTCTTGAGCTCCGACTGGATTGGCTGGAGCTCTGCTGTGTTTATTCTGGGATGGAAGATCTCAGTCAGAGCTTAATGAGAGACGTTTAGCAGACGTCAAGCATTAAAGGGTTAGTTCACCCAAAAATGAAAATTCTGTCATTAATGAAATTAATGAATAATTGAATAAATTTAACGATGCGACGACAATAGTTTTTGTGCGCAAAAAAATCAAAATAACGCCTTTATCCAGCTTGTTCTTGTCTTCCGTGTGTGTCTCCACGACGCATGCGCGAGAATATGAGCAGATCCGGCGTTAAAAAAAATAAAAGTTATTTACCAACTAATCGATGACTAAATTAGTTGACAACTATTTTAATAATCGATTAAATCGATTAGTTGTTTCAGCTGATTAAGTTCTTTCAGTGAAGGTTTTATTTGATGAGTCATTTAAAGAATTGATTGAGGAGTATGTATGAATATGGCTAGATGATAATAATAATAATATAGCCGCAAGCAGCAATTAACGGGGCCACGCCCAACGAAGTCAACAGGGCTGGGAGCGTCAGACCAACTGCAACAATGAGTAGTTAAAGACATTTAAGATGCTTTTAGGCTGAAAAATCATATATACACTCACTAATAATATGATTTAATGGTTTATCACTTTCGACCAATAGGTGGCGCAGTTATGAAATTGATGTGGTGTGGTCAGAGTGAGGTGACAGAGTTTGGGGTCATTATGTCAAAGCATTGCAGAGATACAGCCTCAAGAGTCATTTTGGCATCATGCCTCAACTTCGTCGCTGCGGTGTACGAAAACGGTTTCGTCTGTTGACACAAAATTAATAACTGTTTGCTGTTATGATCTGAAGATGATATGATTCAATTTTGGTGATAATCAGACAAACGGTCTCGGAAGAGTTAGAAAAAGTAGGTTTATAAAGGAAATCAAAATGGCGGACAGGAAGTTCGGCCAAATATGTCAAACCTGGTATCTATGTTCTCGGCATGACCCACGGAATCCAAGTTTTATGACAATAGTCCAATTTAATCAAAAGTTATTAGCTTTTTTGGAAAATTCATTATAAATTTTGTCCACAAGGTGGCGCTGCCCTGAAGTTTTTTGAGTACTTTCAGGGCTTGGTGCCGAAGATGCATACCGAGTTTAGCAATGATACGCCAATGCGTTCATAAAATATAGTACTTTTTGACAAAATTCAAAATGGCCGACGGACAAAATGGCTGATATGGGAAAATCGTATTAAAATCGTCAGAGTGAGGTGACAGAGTTTGGGGTCATTATGTCAAAGCATTGCAGAGATACAGCCTCAAGAGTCATTTTGGCATCGTGCCTCAACTTCGTTGCTGCGGTATATGAAAACGGTTTTGTCTGTTGACACGAAATTAATAACCATTAGCTGTCATAGTCTGAAGATGATACGATTCGATTTTGGTGAAAATCGGACAAATGTTCTCGGAAGAGTTCGAAAAAGTAGGTTTGTGAAGGAAATCAAAATGGCGGACAGGAAGTTTGGCCAAATATGGTAAAATTGGGATCTGTATTCTTGGCATTAACCAAGGAATCGAATAAGACGAGTTTTATGACAATAATCAAATTTAATCAAAAGTTATTAGCATTTTTGGAAAATTCAATATAACTTTTGTCCACAAGGTGGCGCTGCCCTGAAGTTTTTTGAGTACTTTCAGGGCTTGGTGCCGAAGACACATACCGAGTTTAGTAATGATATGCCGATGCGTTCGTAAAATATAACACTTTTTGACAAAATTCAAAATGGCCGACGGCCAAAATGGCTGATATGGGAAAATCGTATTACTAGGTATGATGCACCAAATCTATAGAGGCCGTTATTTGAGAACGGTTTGACCTATTATCTTGATTCTAATAACTTTTTTGTCGGCCTGGTCTGAAGATGATTTAATTCAAATGAAAAAAGTATTTTTTGGGGGAAAATTCTAAATGGCGGGAAATTTTGTTTCTAGCCCTTATGGTTTAAAAGTTATTAGCATAAACATGAGTGAAACTTTGGACAGGTGGTGGCGCTAGAGGGATTGAGTTAGAGACTCCAAAATTGCTGTGTTGACACTTCAGACTGTCCTCAATCAGTGTGCCAAATTTCATAACTTTCCCGAAAACAGTTCTATCGGACGCCATAGACTCAAGAGCGGAAGAAGAAGAAGAACGCCAGCGATTAAATAAAAAGAAAATAAATAATATTTCAGTAAATGTCAATGTAAAAATAAAATCTGAATTGAAGCTTTAACAAAAACTCTACAAAGATATTTATTAATTTAGCAGCTAAAGTGCTTTTTTTGTGAATGACTCATTAAAACAATTGACTCGTGAGTCATTTGTTGGTGACTCAGATCTTGAAATGCCAGAGATGGTGTGAATAACTGATGAACACCTGATGCTCTAGAGCCGGAGAGCGAGCGCTGGCGGTTTGATCCTGATCCTGCTGGAGCGACTCTAGCTCTGGGGCTCCAGCTCCACCTTCACCTCCAGCTCCACCATTACTGATCCAGATGAGGAACAGCAGAACTGAGCCACACTGAGCTGGAGCAGTAATAGACAACTTACACACACACACACACACACACACACACACACACACACACACACACACACACACACACACACACACACACACACACACACACACACACACAGACAGACAGACAGACGCACACACAAACAGACACACACAATTACACAGACAGACGCACGCACGCACGCACGCACACACAGACAGACAGACGCACGCACGCACACACAGACAGACAGACAGACGCACGCACGCACACACAGACAGACAGACGCACACACACACACACACACACACACACACACAAACAGACACAGACAGACAGACACACACACACACAGACACACAGACAGACGCACGCGCACACACACAGACACACAGACAGACGCACGCGCACACACACAGACACACACACAGACAGACAGACGCACGCGCACACACACACACAAACAGACGCACACACACAGACAGACAGACGCACGCACGCACAGACAGACAGACACACACACACACACAGACAGACCGACCCAGACAGACAGACGCACACACACACACACACACACACACACACACAAACAGACACAGACAGACAGACACACACACACACAGACACACAGACAGACGCACGCGCACACACACAGACACACAGACAGACGCACGCGCACACACACAGACACACAGACAGACGCACGCGCACACACACAGACACACACACAGACAGACAGACGCACGCGCACACACACACACACAAACAGACGCACACACACAGACAGACAGACGCACGCACGCACAGACAGACAGACACACACACACACAGACAGACCGACCCAGACAGACAGACGCACACACACACACACACACACACACACAGACAGACGCACTCACACAGACACACATAGACAGACAGACAGACCCACAGACACACACAGACAGACAGACAGACATACGCACGCGCACACAGACACGCACACAGAACATACAAACAAACAGACACACACAAACAAACACACACAGACACACACACACACACAGACAGAGAGACGCACGCACGCACACAGACAGATGCACACACACACACACACACACACACACACACACACACACACACACACACACACACACACACACACACACACAAACAAACACACACAGACACACACACACACACAGACAGACAGACGCACGCACACAGACACACACGCACACACATAAACAAACAGACACACACAAACAGACACACACACACACACACACACACAGACAGACAGACCCAGACAGACAGACGCACACACACACACACACACACACACACACACACACAGACGCACGCACACAGACACACATAGACAGACGCACACAGACACACACGCACACAAACAAACAGACCCACAGACACAGACAGACATACGCACGCGCACACAGACACGCGCACACACACACATACAAACAAACAGACACACACAAACAAACACACACAGACACACACACACACACAGACAGAGAGACGCACGCACAGACACACACACACGCACACACATAAACAAACAGACACACACAAACAAACACACACAGACACACACAGACAGACGCACGCACACAGACACACACATAAACAAACAGACACACACAAACAGACACACACAGACAGACAGACGCACGCACAGACAGACAGACGCACGCGCAGACAGACGCACGCACACAGAGACACAGACAGACAGACCCAGACAGACAGACGCACACACACACACACACACACACACACACACACACACAGACGCACGCACACAGACACACATAGACAGACGCACACAGACACACACGCACACAAACAAACAGACCCACAGACACAGACAGACATACGCACGCGCACACAGACACGCGCACACACACACATACAAACAAACAGACACACACAAACAAACACACACAGACACACACACACACACAGACAGAGAGACGCACGCACAGACACACACACACGCACACACATAAACAAACAGACACACACAAACAAACACACACAGACACACACAGACAGACGCACGCACACAGACACACACATAAACAAACAGACACACACAAACAGACACACACAGACAGACAGACGCACGCACAGACAGACAGACGCACGCGCAGACAGACGCACGCACACAGAGACACACAGACAGACAGACGCACGCGCACACAGACACACACAGACAGACAGACAGACGCACGCACACATACAGACACACACACACATACAGACACACACACACACACAAACAGACTCACACACACAGACAGACAGACGCACGCGCACACAGACAGACGCACGCACACAGAGACACACAGACAGACGCACGCACACAGAGACAGACAGACGCACACACACACAGAGACACACAGACAGACGCACGCGCACACAGACACACACAGACAGACAGACAGACGCACGCACACATACAGACACACACACACATACAGACACACACACACACACACACACACACAGACTCACACACACAGACAGACAGACGCACGCACACACGCACGCACACACAGACACACACACAGACAGACGCACACAGACAGACACACACACACACACACACACAGACACACACACAAAAACAAAATAACAATATAAATAAAATCAGAAGCATTAACAGAATCTTCTTCCCCAAACAAATGTACATTTATTCGTTTAGCGGATGCTTTTACTCCGTGTCATTCCTGCGTTGTCTGGTTGTTCAGACGGTCATGTCTGTTGAGTCTCACACATACACACACACACACACACACACACACACACACACACACCACACAAGGACAAACAGACAGACGCACGTATACACACACACACACACACACACACACACACACACACACACACACACACACACACACACACACACACACACACACACACAGACAGATGCACACACACACACACACACACACACACAGACAGATGCACACACACACACACACATACACACACAGACAGACAGACGCACGCACACATACAGACACACACACACACACACACACACACACACAGACAGACACACACACACACACACACACACACACACACACACACACACACACACACAGACAGACAGACAGACAGACGCACGCACACACGCAAGCACACACAGACACACACACACACAGACAGACGCACACAGACAGACACACAGACAGACACACACACACACACACACACACAGACAGACACACAAAAACAAAATGACAATATAAATAAAATCAGAAGCATTAACAGAATCTTCTTCCCCAAACAAATGTACATTTATTCGTTTAGCGGATGCTTTTACTCCGTGTCATTCCTGCGTTGTCTGGTTGTTCAGACGGTCATGTCTGTTGAGTCTCACACATACACACACACACACACACACACACACACCACACACAGACAAACAGACAGACGCACGTATACACACACACACACACACACACACACACACACACACACACACACACAGACAGATGCACACACACACACACACACACACACACAGACAGACAGACGCACGCACACATACAGACACACACACACACACACACACACACAGACAGACACACACACACACACACACACACAGACAGACACACACACACACACACACACACACACACACACACACACACACACACAGACAGACAGACAGACGCACGCACACACGCAAGCACACACAGACACACACACACACAGACAGACGCACACAGACAGACACACAGACAGACACACACACACACACAGACAGACACACAAAAACAAAATGACAATATAAATAAAATCAGAAGCATTAACAGAATCTTCTTCCCCAAACAAATGTACATTTATTCGTTTAGCGGATGCTTTTACTCCGTGTCATTCCTGCGTTGTCTGGTTGTTCAGACGGTCATGTCTGTCGAGTCTCACACACACACACACACACACCACACACAGACAAACAGACAGACGCACGTATACACACACACACAGACAGATGCACACACACACACACACACACAAACAGACTCACACACACACACACACACACACACACACACACACACACACAGACAGACAGACGCACGCACACATACAGACACACACACACATACAAACAGACTCACACACACACACAGACAGACAGACGCACGCACACACGCACGCACACACAGACACACACACACAGACAGACACACACAGACAGACAGACACACAGACAGACACACACACACACACACAGACAGACACACAAAAACAAAATAACAATATAAATAAAATCAGAAGCATTAACAGAATTTTCTTCCCCAAACAAATGTACATTTATTCGTTTAGCGGATGCTTTTACTCCGTGTCATTCCTGCGTTGTCTGGTTGTTCAGACGGTCATGTCTGTTGAGTCTCACACACACACACACACACACACACACAGACTGTCGGCTCTACCTGCGTCTGACAAACACCAGCTGTGCGTTCACAACACCTCTTCAGATCCTCATAAGCGGAGGATTGGTGAGATCTGTCCTAAAGTGCAGCGCTTTCTGCTGGCACACACTGCTGCCCTTGGGACTCACACACACACACACACAAACACACACCCGTCCGTCCGTCCGCAGGTTAAAGCCCAGCTGATGTGTGTGTGTCTGAGATGTTTGTGCGCTCAGCAGTGTGTTTAATGAAAGCGCCCGTCAGCATGTCCGTTTACAGTCACAGAGAAATGCAGATGCAGAGTTTCAGAGACGCTCTTCTCTATAAACCTGCAGTGGGTTTATTAGAGCTGGATTGACTATATCGATTAATCTGCGGTTTGATGAGCCCATATCGATCTCTGTGGGTTTCTGCTTTCATTGTAGGTTGCTTGCCATCCAATAATCGCAATAAGCCTGTTTCACAAAGTCTGTTAGTTTTATCATAATAAATGTGTGTGTGTCTCTTTAATGAGCCGGTCAAACGGACTGAAATCAATCATGTGATCCATCAATCCGTGTTTCAAAGACGTCAATGAAACGGCTTATTGTCATGTAACATCACATTTAAGCCATTCAGTGACCATAAACTCCATAGTTACCAAGATATATATTTTTTTAATTATGATTTTATGTAGCACTTAACCGTGTTTTCCTTTATGAAGTGATTCCAATCATATTTCAAGCAATTCAAATCCATCATAGTGAACAGGTTTAACATCCATTAAAAATTAACATATATCTGCCGATACCGATAACATTAAAAATGGACATATGTCAGCCGATACGATAACATTAAAAATGAACATATATCGGCCGATATCGATAACATTAAAAATGAACATATATCGGCCGATATCGATAACATTAAAAATAGACATATATTGGACGATATAGATAACTTTGAAAATTAACATTAAAAATGAACATATATCGTCCGATACCGATAACATTCAAAATGAACATATATCGGCCGATATTGATAACATTGAAAATTAACATATATCGGCCAATATCGATAACATTAAAAATGGACATATATTGGCCGATATCGATAACATTGAAAATTAACATTAAAAATGAACGTATATCGTCCGATACGATAGCATTAAAAATGGACATATATCGGCCGATAACATTAAAAATGGACATATATCGGCCGATAACATTGAAAATTAACATATATTGGCGATACGATAACATGAAAAATTAACATAAATCAGCCGATATCAATAACATTGAAAATTAACATATATCGGCTGATACGATAACATTGAAAAGGAACATATATCGCCTGATACGATAACATTGGAAATTAACATATATCGCCTGATACGATAACATTGGAAATTAACATATATTGGCTGATACGATAACATTGAAAATTAACATATATCAGCCGATACCGATAACATTGAAAATTAACATAAATCAGCAGATACTGATAACATTAAAAATGAACATATATCGGCTGATACGATAACATTTAAAATTAACATAAATAAGCAGATACCGATAACATTGAAAATTAACATATATCGGCCGATACCGATAACATTGAAAATTAACATAAATCAGCAGATACTGATAACATTAAAAATTAACATATATCGGCCGATACCGATAACATTAAAAATGAACATATATCGGTCGATATCGATAACATTAAAAATGAACATATATCGGCCGATACCGATAACATTCAAAATTAACATATATCGGCTGATATTGATAACATTAAAAATGAACATATATCGTCCGATGCCGATAGCATTAAAAATGGACATATATCGGCCGATAACATTAAAAATGGACATATATCGGCCGATAACATTGAAAATTAACATATATTGGCCGATACGATAACATGAGAAATTAACATAAATCAGCCGATATCAATAACATTGAAAATGAACATATATCGGCTGATACGATAACATTGAAAAGGAACATATATCGCCTGATACGATAACATTGGAAATTAACATATATCGGCTGATACGATAACATTGAAAATTAACATATATCGGCCGATACCAATAACATTGAAAATGAACATAAATCAGCAGATACTGATAACATTAAAAATGAACATATATCGGCTGATACCGATAACATTTAAAATTAACATAAATAAGCAGATACCGATAACATTGAAAATTAACATATATCGGCCGATACGATAACATTGAAAATTAACATAAATCAGCAGATACTGATAACATTAAATATTAACATATATCGGCCAATACCGATAACATAAAAAATGAACATATATCGGCCGATATCGATAACATTAAAAATGAACAAATATCGGCTGATAACATTGAAAATTAACATATATCGGCCGATAACATTGAAAATTAACATATATCGTCCGATAACATTAAACATTTACATATATCGGCTGATAACATTAAAAATTAATATATATCGGCTGATAACATTAAAAATTAACATATATCGGCTGATAACATTGAAAATTAACATATCGGCCGATAACATTGAAAATTAACATATACCGGCTGATAACATTGAAAATTAACATATCGGCCGATAACATTAAAAATGAACATATATCGGCTGATAACATTGAAAATTAACATATATCGGCTGATAACATTAAAAATGAACATATATCGGCTGATAACATTGAAAATTAACACATATCAGCCGATAACATTAAAAATGAACATATATCAGCCGATAACATTGAAAATGAACGCAATTATATCATTAAAAAGTTGATCTAAAAACTGCCTTGTGCAATGTAGATTTAAAACTACTTTTTATTTGAGTGTTGATTTATATCTAGAAATAAATAGCTGAATTTAGACTCAGTTGTTAATTATTCCCTTTATTAACCTTTAATTATAATAGGTTTCTGTATAGTGTACAGCTGGAAAACTCAGTGAAGGCATCCATGTAAATGTTTCAGGTTTGTGATTCCTCTTTCCTTTGGGAAATGACCTGGATTCTCCTGACATTTGGTGTTGATGGGGATGTTGTTTGTTATGAATATGTTTTTATCCTCTGGCTATATTTTTATTCATTTAGCAGATGCTTTTACTCAAAGCGACTCTGAAGTCTATGTTATCACTGGGTGAATGACAATAAATATGCAGCGCAGGCGTTTTGACATTTATTTTGTCTGTAAACGAATCATTGTTTCGCTCATAAACTCGTTTGGATGTCATAAATGTGAGGCATTGGAAACATTAAAGCTCAGTTTGTTGCTCAGACATCACTGACGTTTAAATGATCTTCCAATAAAGGTGTGTTTGATAATTCAGTTGAACAGATAATAGTCTTTGTGGTTTGTTCTAGGCCGTTCTTTGCTTCTCTCTCCTCTTCAGTCCCGTTGGAGGAGGATGGGGTGTTAAACGCACACTAGTGATGAGTGTGTTGTGTGCTTTTTTTGTGCAGTGTTAAAATTATTAGCCGATCTGAGTCACAGGAACAGGAAATAATTGCATCCGCTCAGTGTCTGAGTCATGATTCACTTCAGCAAGACCTCGACAGAACATCGACAACTCCGTGAATCATGAATCAGACACAACACACACTCAGATCTTCTCTCCGGGGTTTAAAGGGATAGTTCATCCTAAAAGAAAAGATAGGGCGTCATTTATTCACCCTGGTGTTGTTATAATGACATAGACCATTCTTTCCTTTATGAGCGAGAGTGTGAGAGTGAGTGTGAGAGTGAGTGTGAGAGTGAGTGTGAGAGTGAGTGTGAGAGTGAGTGTGAGAGTGAGTGTGAGAGTGAGTGAGAGAGTGAGTGTGAGAGTGAGTGTGAGAGTGAGTGTGAGAGTGAGTGTGAGAGTGAGTGTGAGAGTGAGTGTGAGAGTGAGTGTGAGAGTGAGTGTGAGAGTGAGTGTGAGAGTGAGTGTGAGAGTGAGTGTGAGAGTGAGTGTGAGAGTGAGTGTGAGTGTGAGTGTGAGAGTGTGAGAGTGAGAGAGTGTGTGAGTGTGAGTGAGTGAGTGAGTGAGTGAGTGAGTGTGAGTGAGTGTGAGTGAGTGAGTGTGAGTGTGAGTGTGTAAGTGTGAGTGTGAGTGAGTGAGTGTGAGTGAGTGAGTGAGTGTGAGAGTGAGTGAGTGAGTGAGTGAGTGAGTGAGTGAGTGTGAGTGTGAGTGTGAGTGAGTGAGTGTGAGTGAGTGAGTGTGAGTGTGTGAGTGTGAGTGAGTGAGTGTGAGTGAGTGAGTGAGTGTGAGAGTGAGTGTGAGAGTGAGTGTGAGAGTGAGTGTGAGAGTGAGTGTGAGAGTGAGTGTGAGAGTGAGTGTGAGAGTGAGTGTGAGAGTGAGTGTGAGAGTGAGTGTGAGAGTGAGTGTGAGTGTGAGAGTGAGTGTGAGAGTGAGTGTGAGAGTGAGTGTGAGAGTGAGTGTGAGTGAGTGTGAGAGTGAGTGTGAGAGTGAGTGTGAGAGTGAGTGTGAGAGTGAGTGTGAGAGTGAGTGTGAGAGTGAGTGTGAGAGTGAGTGTGAGAGTGAGTGTGAGAGTGAGTGTGAGAGTGAGTGTGAGAGTGAGTGTGAGAGTGAGTGTGAGTGTGAGAGTGAGAGAGTGTGTGAGTGTGAGTGTGAGTGAGTGAGTGTGAGTGAGTGAGTGTGAGTGTGTGAGTGTGAGTGAGTGAGTGAGTGAGTGTGAGTGAGTGAGTGTGAGAGAGTGAGTGAGTGTGAGTGTGTGAGTGTGAGTGAGTGAG
>NC_137106.1:2029409-2096909 GCF_949357685.1 Gobio gobio | reverse complement strand
AAAACACTGATTCATCCAGTAATGACACAAGTGAGTCTTTATGAGTGAGTCATTGAATCATTCAGTCAAGAGATTTGTTCAAAAACACTGAATCATCCAGTAATGACACAAGTGAGTCTTTATGAGTGAGTCATTGAATCATTCACTCAAGAGATTTGTTCAAAAACACTGATTCATCCAGTAATGAAACAAGTGAAGTCTTCATGAGTGAGTCATTGAATCATTCATTCAAGAGATTCGTTCAAAAACACTGATTCATCCAGTAATGACACAAGTGAGTCTTTATGAGTGAGTCATTGAATCATTCACTGAAGAGATTTGTTCAAAAACACAGATTCATCCAGTAATGAAACAAGTGAAACCTTTATGAGTGAGTCATTGAATCATTCACTCAAGAGATTTGTTCAGAAACACTGATTCATCCAGTAATGAAATAAGTGAGTCTTTATGAGTGAGTAATAGAATCATTTACTGAAGAGATTTGTTCAAAAACACTGATTCATCCAGTAATGAAACAAGTGAAGTCTTCATGAGTGAGTCATTGAATCATTCATTCAAGAGATTTGTTCAAAAACACTGATTCATCCAGTAATGACACAAGTGAGTCTTTATGAGTGAGTCATTGAATCATTCAGTCAAGAGATTTGTTCAAAAACACTGAATCATCCAGTAATGACACAAGTGAGTCTTTATGAGTGAGTCATTGAATCATTCACTCAAGAGATTTGTTCAAAAACACTGATTCATCCAGTAATGAAACAAGTGAAACCTTTATGAGTGAGTCATTGAATCATTCACTCAAGAGATTTGTTCAAAAACACTGATTCATCCAGTAATGAAACAAGTGAAGCCTTTATGAGTGAGTCATTTAATCATTCACTCAAGAGATTTGTTCAAAAACACTGATTCATCCAGTAATGAAACAAGTGAAGTCTTTATGAGTGAGTCATTGAATCATTCATTCAAGAGATTTGTTCAAAAACACTGATTCATCCAGTAATGAAACAAGTGAAGTCTTTATGAGTGAGTCACTGAATCATTCATTCAAGAGATTCGTTTAAAAACACTGATTCATCCAGTAATGAAACAAGTGAAGTCTTTATGAGTGAGCCACTGAATCATTCACTCAAGAGATTTGTTCAAAAACACTGATTCATCCAGTAATGAAACAAGTGAAGTCTTTATGAGTGAGTCATTGAATCATTCACTCAAGAAATTTGTTCAAAAACACTGATTCATCCAGTAATGAAACAAGTGAAGTCTTTATGAGTGAGTCATTGAATCATTCATTCAAGAGATTTGTTCAAAAACACTGATTCATCCAGTAATGAAACAAGTGAAGTCTTTATGAGTGAGTCATTGAATCATTCACTGAAGAGATTAGTTCAAAAACACAGATTCATCCAGTAATGAAACAAGTGAAGTCTTTATGAGTGAGTCATTGAATCATTCACTGAAGAGATTAGTTCAAAAACACTGATTCATTCAGTAATGACACAAGTGAGTCTTTATGAGTGAGTCATTGAATCATTCACTCAAGAGATTTGTTCAAAAACACTGATTCATCCAGTAATGACACAAGTGAGTCTTTATGAGTGAGTCATTGAATCATTCACTCAAGAGATTTGTTCAAAAACACTGAATCATCTAGTAATGAAACAAGTGAAGTCTTCATGAGTGAGTCATTGAATCATTCACTGAAGAGATTTGTTCAGAAACACTGATTCATCCAGTAATGACACAAGTGAGTCTTTATGAGTGAGTCATTGAATCATTCACTCAAGAGATTTGTTCAAAAACACTGATTCATCCAGTATTGAAACAAGTGAAGTCTTTATGAGTGAGTCATTGAATCATTCACTGAAGAGATTAGTTCAAAAACACTGATTCATCCAGTAATGAAACAAGTGAAACCTTTATGAGTGAGTCATTGAATCATTCACTCAAGAGATTTGTTCAAAAACACTGATTCATCCAGTAATGAAACAAGTGAAGTCTTTATGAGTGAGTCATTGAATCATTCACTGAAGAGATTTGTTCAAAAACACTGATTCATCCAGTAATGAAACAAGTGAAATCTTCATGAGTGAGTCATTGAATCATTCATTCAAGAGATTCGTTCAAAAACACTGATTCATTCAGTAATGACACAAGTGAGTCTTTATGAGTGAGTCATTGAATCATTCACTCAAGAGATTTGTTCAAAAACACTGATTCATCCAGTAATGACACAAGTGAGTCTTTATGAGTGAGTCATTGAATCATTCACTCAAGAGATTTGTTCAAAAACACTGATTCATCCAGTAATGAAACAAGTGGAGTTTTTATGAGTGAGTCATTGAATCATTCACTCAAGAGATTTGTTCAAAAACACTGAATCATCTAGTAATGAAACAAGTGAAGTCTTCATGAGTGAGTCACTGAATCATTCATTCAAGATATTTGTTCAAAAACACTGATTCATCCAGTATTGAAACAAGTGAAGTCTTTATGAGTGAGTCATTGAATCATTCACTGAAGAGATTTGTTCAAAAACACTGATTCATCCAGTAATGAAACAAGTGAAACCTTTATGAGTGAGTCATTGAATCATTCACTCAAGAGATTTGTTCAGAAACACTGATTCATCCAGTAATGAAACAAGTGAGTCTTTATGAGTGAGTCATTGAATCATTCTCAGAGTTTCGGTTATTGTCTCCCGTCCTCTCTCTGATGGAGTGTGTGTGTGTGTGTGTGTGTGTGTTATTGTCTCCCGTCCTCTCTCTGATGGAGTGTGTGTGTGTGTGTGTGTGTGTGTGTGTGTGTGTGTGTGTGTGTGTGTGTGTGTTATTGTCTCCCGTCCTCTCTCTGATGGAGTGTGTGTGTGTGTGTGTGTGTGTTATTGTCTCCCGTCCTCTCTCTGATGGAGTGTGTGTGTGTGTGTGTGTGTGTGTCTCAGAGGAGGATGTGATGTAATTAGCTGAGACGGGGATGATGTATGGCCGCTCTCCTCATTGTGCGGTTTCTCTTCTTCTGAGCCGTCGCTCCTCAGGGAGAGAGAGAACTAATGATCCACTTTCACACCTGATGAGCTGCTCTTAAACTCTCCCTCAGACTCATGAGAGATGAAGACATGTAAATACACACCGGAGGGAATCATACACAGATTCATCATCTCCTGAGCCCCTGTGAAAGTCATATTTCAATAATTGAACAACACATCCACACGTTCACGGCCTCTGATGCTGATTAATGGTCACATGACACGCAGGTGCACAAATAAAATGTCATCTTTTTTAGTAATTTTGTTTGTTTTTATTTTAAAGTTATTTATTTTTATGTTTATTTATGTTTTTATTAGTCTTTTACTTGATTATCTTTTTAAAAGTACTTATTTTAAGTTGACATTTTTATGAATTCTTTATTAGTGTTTTATTTTGATTTGTTTTGATTTTAAAGTATTTGTTTACATTTTATATTTTTATGAATGAATGATTAATTTGGGCTTTTTGTTTGATTTTTATTTTCAAAGTATTGTTAAATTTGATATTTTCATGAATTATTAGTGTTTTTTTTTGTTTTAAAAGTATTTTAATTTTATATTTTTATGAATTATTGAATTATTAGTGTTTTATTTCGATTGTCTTATTAAAATTATTTATTTTAATTTGACATTTTTATTAATTAATTATTATTGTTAATGTTTTATTTAAATTTTTTTATATTAAAATTATTTATTTTAATTTGACATTTTTATTAATTAATTATTATTGTTAATGTTTTATTTAATTTTTTTTATATTAAAACTATTTTAATTTTAATTTTAGGCTACATGAATTAATTATTAGTAAGTGTTTTATTTTGTTTTTGATTTTGTTTTTTGTTTTTGTTTTTTTAAATACATTTTTATGAATTAATAATCATTAAGTTTTTTGTTTGTTTATTTTAAAAATACAGTTTAATTTGATATTTTTATGAATTATTAGTAAGTGTTTTATTTTTGTTTTATATTTAAATTAATTAATTAATTAATTATTAGTTAGTGGTTTATTTAGTTTCTTTTGCCATTTTAAAAGTATTTTAATTTTAATAAAATAATAAACATTTTTATGAATTAATTATTATTGTTAATGTTTTCTTTTGATTGTTTTATATTAAAATTATTTATTTTAATTTTACATTAATTAATTATTTGTAAGTGTTTTATTTTGATGTTTGTTGTTATTTTATTTTATTTTAATTTTATATTTTTATTAATTACTTATTAGTGTTTTTTGTTTTTATTTTAAAAGTATTTAAATTTTTACATTTCTATAAATTATTTATTAGTGTTTTATTTTGATTGTTTGTTTTTATTTATTTATTTTTTAAATACATTTTTATGAATGAAAAATTATTAGAGTTTTTTGTCTGTTTATTTTAAAAATACAGTTTAATTTGATATTTTTATGAATTATTAGTAAGTATTTTATTTTTGTTTTATATTAAAAAATTATTATAATTTTTATATTTAATTAATTAATTAATTAATTATTTGGTTTATTTTGTATGTATTTATTGTAACGGTGTTACATTTATATTTGTATGAATTAATTAATTATTAGTGGTTTATTTTGTTTCTTTTTCTATTTGAAAAGTTTTTTAATTTGACATTTTTATTAATGAATTATTATTGTTAATGTTATCTTTTGATTGTTTTATATTAAAAGTATTTATTTTAATTTTACATTATGAATTATTCTGAATTATAGATTTGTTTTTATTTAAAAATTATTTATTTATTTATTATTTATCTGTGACCTTTAAACTGATCTGACCCCTGACGTGATCGTCCATCATCCACTGCGGCCTGCTCTCTCTCAGGTCCTTGTCCCTCATCTGCCTCACGTCACACAACAGAGGTCAGAGGTCACGTGTTCTAGCCCTCAGACTCGCACAGATGTGCGCTGAGCAGAGGAAGTTTCTCCAGCACACCTGGACTTCCTGATCCACTTTCCCAGAGTTTCTGTTCCTCTAAAGGAGGGCAGACATTTATCTTCTCATCGCCTTAAACTGTCAGCGGGACGTTCTGGCCTCGTTGGCTTCGATCCCAAACCGCTCATCGGACGTTTGCTCCTCTGAACACACACGCTGGACGCATCTCACACACACACACACACACACACACACACACACACACACACACACACACACACACACACCTCGGACCTGATGATCGGAACACTTGGAGAACAGGGCGCCCTATCAGAGTAGACCAATCACAACAGACTGGGCCATCTGACCAATCAGAGCATTCATCCGTGGTATTTATTGTGCTGACGAACTTCATGCTGTAGTGTGGTGATGATGGTGTGTGTGTGTGTGTGTGTGTGTGTGTGTGTGTGTTTCAGTATGTTCCTCCGGACCTGTGCATCTGTAGCTTCGTGCTGGAGCAGTCGCTCTCTGTGCGCGCGCTGCAGGAAATGCTCGCCAAAACGGGACAAAACAATGATGTAAGTACCCAAACCCACACACACACACACACACACACACACACACACACTATCATACACACACACACACTATCATACACACACACACACACACACACACACACACACACACACACACACACACACACACACACACACACACTATCATACACACACACACACACACACACACACACACGTGCGCACACGCACACACACTATCATACACACACACACACACACACACACACACTATCATACACACACACACACACACACACACTATCATACACACACACACACACACACACTATCATACACAGACACACACACACTCTCGCACACACACACACACACACACACACACACACACACACACTGCCCCTGCCCCTAAACCTACCCCTCACAGGAGACTGTGCAGTTCACTTTCTGTGAAAAAACCTCATTCTGTGATTTATAAGCATTTTGAAAAGTGAGGACATGGGGAACGTCCTCATATTTCACCCTCTTTTTGTAATACCTATGTCATTATACACATTTGTGTCCTGATATTTCACAAAAACATGCCCACACACACACACACTCTCTCTCACACACACACACACACACACACACACACACACACACACACACACACACACACACACACTCGGAGCGCTGGCCTGTCCTGTAGAGGTGAGTTCAGCTCAGTCCCTCTGAGGGCTCATGAAATGGCCGCCGCTCTCCTCTGTTAATCCTCCTCTTGGTCCGTCTGTCAGTGACCTCTGACCTTCTGGACGTGCTCTCTTTGTTTTGCTGACTCAGGACAGTCGATTTTCACTGACCCCGACGTGAACACAGAGGACAAGCGGTTCGGAGAATTAGTGGAGATATATATATATATATATATATATAAAATAAACAATATTACGTTAAAGGGGTGGTAAAACACGATTTCACTTTTCTAACTTTAGCTAGCGTGTAATGTTGCTGCTTGAGCATAAACAACATCTGCAAAGTTACAACGTTCAAAGTTTAAAGAAAAGGGAGATATTTGCTTTTAAAGAAATCCATTTCTAAGGACTACAGCAAACGGCCAGTAGGACTACAGACATTCCTCCAGGGTCTGTGACATCACCAGCCCCAATATTTACATAAACCCCTCCTCCGAGAATATTAAATAAGGGGGACGAGGCCATTTTGTATTGCGGCGCTGTTGTGGTATAGTTAGGCTGGAGTGGTGTTGTAGTATAGTTAGGCTGGAGTGGTGTTGTGGTATAGTTAGGCTGGAGTGTTGTTGTGGTATAGTTAGGCTGGAGTGTTGTTGTGGTATAGTTAGGCTGGAGTGGTGTTGTGGTATAGTTAGGCTGGAGTGGTGTTGTGGTATAGTTAGGCTGGAGTGTTGTTGTGGTATAGTTAGGCTGGAGTGTTGTTGTGGTATAGTTAGGCTGGAGTGGTGTTGTGGTATAGTTAGGCTGGAGTGGTGTTGTGGTATAGTTAGGCTGGAGTGGTGTTGTGGTATAGTTAGGCTGGAGTGGTGTTGTGGTATAGTTAGGCTGGAGTGGTGTTGTGGTATAGTTAGGCTGGAGTGTTGTTGTGGTATAGTTAGGCTGGAGTGGTGTTGTGGTATAGTTAGGCTGGAGTGGTGTTGTGGTATAGTTAGGCTGGAGTGGTGTTGTGGTATAGTTAGGCTGGAGTGGTGTTGTGGTATAGTTAGGCTGGAGTGGTGTTGTGGTATAGTTAGGCTGGAGTGTTGTTGTGGTATAGTTAGGCTGGAGTGTTGTTGTGGTATAGTTAGGCTGGAGTGTTGTTGTGGTATAGTTAGGCTGGAGTGGTGTTGTGGTATAGTTAGGCTGGAGTGGTGTTGTGGTATAGTTAGGCTGGAGTGGTGTTGTGGTATAGTTAGGCTGGAGTGGTGTTGTGGTATAGTTAGGCTGGAGTGGTGTTGTGGTATAGTTAGGCTGGAGTGGTGTTGTGGTATAGTTAGGCTGGAGTGGTGTTGTGGTATAGTTAGGCTGGAGTGGTGTTGTGGTATAGTTAGGCTGGAGTGGTGTTGTGGTATAGTTAGGCTGGAGTGTTGTTGTGGTATAGTTAGGCTGGAGTGGTGTTGTGGTATAGTTAGGCTGGAGTGGTGTTGTGGTATAGTTAGGCTGGAGTGTTGTTGTGGTATAGTTAGGCTGGAGTGGTGTTGTGGTATAGTTAGGCTGGAGTGGTGTTGTGGTATAGTTAGGCTGGAGTGTTGTTGTGGTATAGTTAGGCTGGAGTGGTGTTGTGGTATAGTTAGGCTGGAGTGGTGTTGTGGTATAGTTAGGCTGGAGTGTTGTTGTGGTATAGTTAGGCAGAAGTGGTGTTGTGGTATAGTTAGGCTGGAGTGGTGTTGTGGTATAGTTAGGCTGGAGTGTTGTTGTGGTATAGTTAGGCAGAAGTGGTGTTGTGGTATAGTTAGGCTGGAGTGGTGTTGTGGTATAGTTAGGCTGGAGTGTTGTTGTGGTATAGTTAGGCAGAAGTGGTGTTGTTGTATAGTTAGGCTGGAGTGGTGTTGTGGTATAGTTAGGCTGGAGTGTTGTTGTGGTATAGTTAGGCAGAAGTGGTGTTGTGGTATAGTTAGGCTGGAGTGGTGTTGTGGTATAGTTAGGCTGGAGTGGTGTTGTGGTATAGTTAGGCTGGAGTGTTGTTGTGGTATAGTTAGGCTGGAGTGTTGTTGTGGTATAGTTAGGCTGGAGTGGTGTTGTGGTATAGTTAGGCTGGAGTGGTGTTGTGGTATAGTTAGGCTGGAGTGTTGTTGTGGTATAGTTAGGCTGGAGTGGTGTTGTGGTATAGTTAGGCTGGAGTGGTGTTGTGGTATAGTTAGGCTGGAGTGTTGTTGTGGTATAGTTAGGCTGGAGTGGTGTTGTGGTATAGTTAGGCTGGAGTGGTGTTGTGGTATAGTCAGGCTGGAGTGGTGTTGTGGTATAGTTAGGCTGGAGTGTTGTTGTGGTATAGTTAGGCTGGAGTGTTGTTGTGGTATAGTTAGGCTGGAGTGTTGTTGTGGTATAGTTAGGCTGGAGTGGTGTTGTGGTATAGTTAGGCTGGAGTGTTGTTGTGGTTTAGTTAGGCTGGAGTGTTGTTGTGGTATAGTTAGGCTGGAGTGGTGTTGTGGTATAGTTAGGCTGGAGTGGTGTTTTGGTATAGTTAGGCTGGAGTGTTGTTGTGGTATAGTTAGGCTGGAGTGTTGTTGTGGTATAGTTAGGCTGGAGTGTTGTTGTGGTATAGTTAGGCTGGAGTGGTGTTGTGGTATAGTTAGGCTGGAGTGGTGTTGTGGTATAGTTAGGCTGGAGTGGTGTTGTGGTATAGTTAGGCTGGAGTGGTGTTGTGGTATAGTTAGGCTGGAGTGGTGTTGTGGTATAGTTAGGCTGGAGTGGTGTTGTGGTATAGTTAGGCTGGAGTGTTGTTGTGGTATAGTTAGGCTGGAGTGGTGTTGTGGTATAGTTAGGCTGGAGTGTTGTTGTGGTATAGTTAGGCTGGAGTGTTGTTGTGGTTTAGTTAGGCTGGAGTGTTGTTGTGGTATAGTTAGGCTGGAGTGGTGTTGTGGTATAGTTAGGCTGGAGTGGTGTTGTGGTATAGTTAGGCTGGAGTGTTGTTGTGGTATAGTTAGGCTGGAGTGTTGTTGTGGTATAGTTAGGCTGGAGTGTTGTTGTGGTATAGTTAGGCTGGAGTGGTGTTGTGGTATAGTTAGGCTGGAGTGGTGTTGTGGTATAGTTAGGCTGGAGTGGTGTTGTGGTATAGTTAGGCTGGAGTGTTGTTGTGGTATAGTTAGGCTGGAGTGGTGTTGTGGTATAGTTAGGCTGGAGTGGTGTTGTGGTATAGTTAGGCTGGAGTGGTGTTGTGGTTTAGTTAGGCTGGAGTGTTGTTGTGGTATAGTTAGGCTGGAGTGTTGTTGTGGTATAGTTAGGCTGGAGTGGTGTTGTGGTATAGTTAGGCTGGAGTGGTGTTGTGGTATAGTTAGGCTGGAGTGTTGTTGTGGTATAGTTAGGCTGGAGTGGTGTTGTGGTATAGTCAGGCTGGAGTGGTGTTGTGGTATAGTCAGGCTGGAGTGGTGTTGTGGTATAGTCAGGCTGGAGTGGTGTTGTGGTATAGTCAGGCTGGAGTGGTGTTGTGGTATAGTTAGGCTGGAGTGGTGTTGTGGTATAGTTAGGCTGGAGTGGTGTTGTGGTATAGTTAGGCTGGAGTGGTGTTGTGGTATAGTTAGGCTGGAGTGGTGTTGTGGTATAGTTAGGCTGGAGTGGTGTTGTGGTATAGTTAGGCTGGAGTGTTGTTGTGGTATAGTTAGGCTGGAGTGGTGTTGTGGTATAGTTAGGCTGGAGTGGTGTTGTGGTATAGTCAGGCTGGAGTGGTGTTGTGGTATAGTCAGGCTGGAGTGGTGTTGTGGTATAGTTAGGCTGGAGTGGTGTTGTGGTATAGTTAGGCTGGAGTGGTGTTGTGGTATAGTTAGGCTGGAGTGGTGTTGTGGTATAGTTAGGCTGGAGTGGTGTTGTGGTATAGTTAGGCTGGAGTGGTGTTGTGGTATAGTTAGGCTGGAGTGTTGTTGTGGTATAGTTAGGCTGGAGTGGTGTTGTGGTATAGTTAGGCTGGAGTGGTGTTGTGGTATAGTTAGGCTGGAGTGTTGTTGTGGTATAGTTAGGCTGGAGTGGTGTTGTGGTATAGTTAGGCTGGAGTGGTGTTGTGGTATAGTTAGGCTGGAGTGTTGTTGTGGTATAGTTAGGCTGGAGTGGTGTTGTGGTATAGTTAGGCTGGAGTGTTGTTGTGGTATAGTTAGGCTGGAGTGGTGTTGTGGTATAGTTAGGCTGGAGTGGTGTTGTGGTATAGTTAGGCTGGAGTGTTGTTGTGGTATAGTTAGGCTGGAGTGGTGTTGTGGTATAGTTAGGCTGGAGTGTTGTTGTGGTATAGTTAGGCTGGAGTGGTGTTGTGGTATAGTCAGGCTGGAGTGGTGTTGTGGTATAGTCAGGCTGGAGTGGTGTTGTGGTATAGTCAGGCTGGAGTGGTGTTGTGGTATAGTCAGGCTGGAGTGGTGTTGTGGTATAGTTAGGCTGGAGTGGTGTTGTGGTATAGTTAGGCTGGAGTGGTGTTGTGGTATAGTTAGGCTGGAGTGGTGTTGTGGTATAGTTAGGCTGGAGTGGTGTTGTGGTATAGTTAGGCTGGAGTGTTGTTGTGGTATAGTTAGGCTGGAGTGGTGTTGTGGTATAGTTAGGCTGGAGTGGTGTTGTGGTATAGTTAGGCTGGAGTGTTGTTGTGGTATAGTTAGGCTGGAGTGGTGTTGTGGTATAGTTAGGCTGGAGTGTTGTTGTGGTATAGTTAGGCTGGAGTGGTGTTGTGGTATAGTTAGGCTGGAGTGTTGTTGTGGTATAGTTAGGCTGGAGTGGTGTTGTGGTATAGTTAGGCTGGAGTGGTGTTGTGGTATAGTTAGGCTGGAGTGTTGTTGTGGTATAGTTAGGCTGGAGGGGTGTTGTGGTATAGTTAGGCTGGAGTGGTGTTGTGGTATAGTTAGGCTGGAGTGGTGTTGTGGTATAGTTAGGCTGGAGTGGTGTTGTGGTATAGTTAGGCTGGAGTGGTGTTGTGGTATAGTTAGGCTGGAGTGGTGTTGTGGTATAGTTAGGCTGGAGTGGTGTTGTGGTATAGTTAGGCTGGAGTGGTGTTGTGGTATAGTTAGGCTGGAGTGTTGTTGTGGTTTAGTTAGGCTGGAGTGTTGTTGTGGTATAGTTAGGCTGGAGTGGTGTTGTGGTATAGTTAGGCTGGAGTGTTGTTGTGGTATAGTTAGGCTGGAGTGGTGTTGTGGTATAGTTAGGCTGGAGTGTTGTTGTGGTATAGTTAGGCTGGAGTGGTGTTGTGGTATAGTTAGGCTGGAGTGGTGTTGTGGTATAGTTAGGCTGGAGTGGTGTTGTGGTATAGTTAGGCTGGAGTGGTGTTGTGGTATAGTTAGGCTGGAGTGTTGTTGTGGTATAGTTAGGCTGGAGTGGTGTTGTGGTATAGTTAGGCTGGAGTGTTGTTGTGGTATAGTTAGGCTGGAGTGTTGTTGTGGTATAGTTAGGCTGGAGTGGTGTTGTGGTATAATTAGGCTGGAGTGGTGTTGTGGTATAGTTAGGCTGGAGTGGTGTTGTGGTATAGTTAGGCTGGAGTGGTGTTGTGGTATAGTTAGGCTGGAGTGGTGTTGTGGTATAGTTAGGCTGGAGTGTTGTTGTGGTATAGTTAGGCTGGAGTGGTGTTGTGGTATAGTTAGGCTGGAGTGGTGTTGTGGTATAGTTAGGCTGGAGTGGTGTTGTGGTATAGTTAGGCTGGAGTGTTGTTGTGGTATAGTTAGGCTGGAGTGGTGTTGTGGTATAGTTAGGCTGGAGTGGTGTTGTGGTATAGTTAGGCTGGAGTGGTGTTGTGGTATAGTTAGGCTGGAGTGGTGTTGTGGTATAGTTAGGCTGGAGTGTTGTTGTGGTATAGTTAGGCTGGAGTGGTGTTGTGGTATAGTTAGGCTGGAGTGTTGTTGTGGTATAGTTAGGCTGGAGTGGTGTTGTGGTATAGTTAGGCTGGAGTGTTGTTGTGGTATAGTTAGGCTGGAGTGGTGTTGTGGTATAGTTAGGCTGGAGTGTTGTTGTGGTATAGTTAGGCTGGAGTGGTGTTGTGGTATAGTTAGGCTGGAGTGTTGTTGTGGTATAGTTAGGCTGGAGTGGTGTTGTGGTATAGTTAGGCTGGAGTGGTGTTGTGGTATAGTTAGGCTGGAGTGTTGTTGTGGTATAGTTAGGCTGGAGTGGTGTTGTGGTATAGTTAGGCTGGAGTGGTGTTGTGGTATAGTTAGGCTGGAGTGTTGTTGTGGTATAGTTAGGCTGGAGTGGTGTTGTGGTATAGTTAGGCTGGAGTGTTGTTGTGGTATAGTTAGGCTGGAGTGTTGTTGTGGTATAGTTAGGCTGGAGTGGTGTTGTGGTATAGTTAGGCTGGAGTGTTGTTGTGGTATAGTTAGGCTGGAGTGGTGTTGTGGTATAGTTAGGCTGGAGTGTTGTTGTGGTATAGTTAGGCTGGAGTGGTGTTGTGGTATAGTTAGGCTGGAGTGGTGTTGTGGTATAGTTAGGCTGGAGTGTTGTTGTGGTATAGTTAGGCTGGAGTGGTGTTGTGGTATAGTTAGGCTGGAGTGGTGTTGTGGTATAGTTAGGCTGGAGTGGTGTTGTGGTATAGTTAGGCTGGAGTGTTGTTGTGGTATAGTTAGGCTGGAGTGGTGTTGTGGTATAGTTAGGCTGGAGTGGTGTTGTGGTATAGTTAGGCTGGAGTGTTGTTGTGGTATAGTTAGGCTGGAGTGGTGTTGTGGTATAGTTAGGCTGGAGTGGTGTTGTGGTATAGTTAGGCTGGAGTGTTGTTGTGGTATAGTTAGGCTGGAGTGTTGTTGTGGTATAGTTAGGCTGGAGTGGTGTTGTGGTATAGTTAGGCTGGAGTGGTGTTGTGGTATAGTTAGGCTGGAGTGTTGTTGTGGTATAGTTAGGCTGGAGTGGTGTTGTGGTATAGTTAGGCTGGAGTGGTGTTGTGGTATAGTTAGGCTGGAGTGGTGTTGTGGTATAGTTAGGCTGGAGTGGTGTTGTGGTATAGTTAGGCTGGAGTGTTGTTGCCGCGATGCCGAGGAAACGCTGTTATTTTCATCCGGATTGCAGGTCTGGGGCACTTGCTCTGTTCAGCCTTCATAGGGACAGGGGTGCGTTGCAGAGCGTTTAACACACAGTATGTTATATGCACGTGTGTATGAGACAGAAGGGAAACAGGCGCGCGCGGGGCTCATCTCACGGAGGAAAACTTCCACAATGTTCGCGAGTTCAATACAGGATATGCACAACGGCTTGTCCTGAAAGCTGGATTTACAAACAGAAGCTGTTCACGGGCCACAACCTGTAAGTCTGATTTATTTTTCATCTATGTGTTTTCCTGTAATAGGTTGTAGCAAGGAAGTAAACAGATGACAACACTGTTCTGCAAACCAGTCTGTTAAATGCTCATTCATACTTAACGTTATCCGACGAACACCTAACGTTACAAACATTAACGTTAAAATCTCAACAGCGAACTTGGCATTAGTGTAAATGATTCTTTGATTAGAGCTTTTATGTGTTGTTTATCTACAGGCTTGCTAAACATGGTTCTGTGTGTGATTTGGCTAACTTGTAAAGCCAGTGTTTAGTGTTTTGGGTTAATAGTTCTTGCGACAGATATTTGTCTATAATCGTTCTAAAAATACAAAAGCATTCAGTAGCGATCACTATAGATCCGCAGTCTTTACTCTTGAGGACTGAACAGCTTCTGCTCCATCATCTTCACTCAAATGTTCTGGGTCTGACTCGGGCTCAGATTGGTGTGGTTTTATTGACGCCATCGTTTCTAATACTGACCAAAGCACAGGTGAAGGGAAGGGGCGTGACGTTTCTGACAAACTAGCGAATCACAACACACTGGGCCAGCTGACCAATCAGAGCCCATCGCGTATTTTTGAGGGACTGGCTTCATAGAACCTGGAAACCATCAGACTGATTTACAAGGAGGGACAGAGCAGTGTAGAATAAAGGTCAAATATATGAAAAATAATGATTTTTTTTTTAAAACGAAGCATGAACACATGTTACAGTGCAGCCCACAAACACAATCAAGCCTTCAAAACAATGTGTTTTACCACCCCTTTAATATATTATATATACAGGGTTGTTAACTCAAATAAAATAAATAAAACAAACTTTAAAATGTAAAAAAAAAAAGTTCTACTTATTTGGCCTAAATCTCCAGTTTATGAAGACCATCATCTGAGACTCTCTTCAACATTAGCCTTCATGATGTCATATAGAGATATGATGTCATATAGAGATATGATTGTCATAGAGATATGATGTCATATAGAGACATGATGTCATATAGAGATATGATGTCATATAGAGATATGATGTCATCTAGAGTCATGATGTCATATAGAGATATGATTGTCATATAGAGATATGATGTCATATAGAGATATGATTGTCATATAGAGATATGATGTCATATAGAGATATGATTGTCATATAGAGATATGATTGTCATATAGAGATATGATTGTCATATAGAGATATGATGTCATATAGAGATATGATGTCATATAGAGATATGATTGTCATATAGAGACATGATTGTCATATAGAGATATGATGTCATATAGAGATATGATTGTCATATAGAGATATGATTGTCATAGAGACATGATGTCATATAGAGATATGATGTCATATAGAGATATGATTGTCATAGAGATATGATGTCATATAGAGACATGATGTCATATAGAGATATGATGTCATATAGAGATATGATTGTCATAGAGATATGATGTCATATAGAGACATGATGTCATATAGAGATATGATTGTCATAGAGATATGATGTCATATAGAGACATGATGTCATATAGAGATATGATTGTCATATAGAGATATGATTGTCATATAGAGATATGATGTCATATAGAGATATGATTGTCATATAGAGATATGATGTCATATAGAGATATGATTGTCATATAGAGATATGATTGTCATAGAGATATGATGTCATATAGAGACATGATGTCATATAGAGATATGATGTCATATAGAGATATGATTGTCATAGAGATATGATGTCATATAGAGACATGATGTCATATAGAGATATGATTGTCATAGAGATATGATGTCATATAGAGACATGATGTCATATAGAGACATGATGTCATATAGAGATATGATTGTCATATAGAGATATGATGTCATATAGAGATATGATTGTCATATAGAGATATGATTGTCATATAGAGACATGATTGTCATATAGAGATATATAGAGATATGATTGTCATATAGAGACATGATTGTCATATAGAGATATGATGTCATATAGAGACATGATGTCATAGAGATATGATTGTCATAGAGATATGATTGTCATATAGAGATATGATTGTCATATAGAGTCATGATGTCATATAGAGATATGATTGTCATATAGAGACATGATGTCATATAGATATATGATTGTCATAGAGATATGATTGTCATATAGAGTCATGATGTCATAGGGATATGATTGTCATATAGAGATATGATGTCATATAGAGATATGATTGTCATAGAGATATGATTGTCATATAGAGATATGATTGTCATATAGAGATATGATTGTCATAGAGATATGATTGCCATATAGAGATATGATTGTCATATAGAGATATGATTGTCATATAGAGATATGATTGCCATATAGAGATATGATTGTCATATAGAGATATGATTGTCATATAGAGATATGATGTCATATAGAGATATGATTGTCATAGAGATATGATTGTCATATAGAGATATGATGTCATATAGAGATATGATTGTCATAGAGATATGACCAGCTGACCAGCGCTCTGCAGGCACTGACCAGCGTTCTGACCAGTGCTCTGACCAGTGCTGACCAGTGCTTTGACCAGTGCTCTGACCAGTGCTGACCAGTGCTCTGACCAGTGCTCTGACCAGTGCTGACCAGTGCTCTGACCAGTGCTCTGACCAGTGCTCTGACCAGTGCTCTGACCAGTGCTGACCAGTGCTCTGACCAGTGCTCTGACCAGTGCTGACCAGTGCTCTGACCAGTGCTGACCAGTGCTCTGACCAGCGCTGACCAGCGCTGACCAGTGCTCTGACCAGTGCTCTGACCAGTGCTGACCAGTGCTCTGACCAGTGCTCTGACCAGCGCTGACCAGTGCTCTGACCAGTGCTTTGACCAGTGCTCTGACCAGTGCTGACCAGTGCTCTGACCAGTGCTGACCAGTGCTCTGACCAGCGCTGACCAGTGCGCTGACCAGTGCTCTGACCAGTGCTGACCAGTGCTCTGACCAGTGCTGACCAGTGCTCTGACCAGTGCTCTGACCAGCGCTGACCAGTGCTCTGACCAGTGCTTTGACCAGTGCTCTGACCAGTGCTGACCAGTGCTCTGACCAGCGCTGACCAGTGCGCTGACCAGTGCTCTGACCAGTGCTGACCAGTGCTCTGACCAGTGCTGACCAGTGCTCTGACCAGTGCTCTGACCAGCGCTGACCAGTGCTCTGACCAGTGCTCTGACCAGTGCTGACCAGTGCTCTGACCAGCGCTGACCAGTGCTCTGACCAGTGCTCTGACCAGTGCTCTGACCAGTGCTCTGACCAATGCTCTTACCAGTGCTGACCAGTGCTTTGACCAGTGCTCTGACCAGTGCCTACCAGTGCTCTGACCAGTGCTCTGACCAGTGCTCTGACCAGTGCTCTGACCAGTGCTGACCAGTGCTCTGACCAGTGCTCTGACCAGTGCTCTGACCAGCGCTTACCGAGAATCATCTGTAGCAGCCCCAAACGAAGCACCAGTTAAGCCATTTACTGGTCATTTTATATCAGACCTACGGCGTCGCTTGAGAGAGACGTTTTATTTCGTAACAAGCTTTGGAAACGGCGTTAATGCCACTGACCGCCTCTCATCGGACAGCAGATTCTAATTCAGAACAACACATTCACTGCGTCCGGCGGAAGTCCGGCATTCACAGAGGGGTCAGTGGCCCAGATCTCTGACCGCTCTCAGTCTTCAGGTCGATCAGCTTCTCTCCGCGATCTGCTGGAAGCTCCAGGGCTTCTGCTGAAAGGTCAGACGGTGAGCCTGATGACCGGTGGCTGCTCTGAGCTCTGCGTTTGCTCTCCTGTAGTGCACTCGCATACATGCAGGGCCTAAAATCAACACCAAATGCGAGTGGGAAAGCTGACGGGCCAGCGCTTCATCGTAACGAAGACTCGGGAGGGAGATTGTTTTACATTAGCAAGGCTAGTCATTTTAGACTGGAATAGAGAATTGTGAAATTTCACTGGTACTGTCATTAAAGGGTTAGTTCACCCAACAATGTAAATTGTGTCATTAATGACTGAGCCTCATGTGGTTGGACACCCGTCAGACCTCCGTTCATCTTCAGACACAAATGAAGATATTTTAGTGTAAATCTGATGCTCTGAAAGGCCTCCATTGGCTCAATGGCACTTTACACTCTCAAGACCCTTAAAAGACACTAAAGACTAAAGTTACAAAGTCCATCTCACTACAGCGGCTCTACAATAACTTTATGAATCGGCGACAATAGTTTTTGTGCACAAAAAAACCCTAAATAGCGACTTATATAGTGATGACGATTTCAAAACACGGCCTCATGAAGCTTAGAAGCGTTATGAATCAGTGAGTCGATTCAGCAGTTTGAAGCGTTATGAATCAGTGAGTCGATTCAGCGGTTTGAAGCGTTATGAATCAGTGAGTCGATTCAGCAGTTTGAAGCGTTATGAATCAGTGAGTCGATTCAGCGGTTTGAAGCGTTATGAATCAGTGAGTCGATTCAGCAGTTTGGAGCGTTATGAATCAGTGAGTCGATTCAGCAGTTTGAAGCGTTATGAATCAGTGAGTCGATTCAGCGGTTTGAAGCGTTATGAATCAGTGAGTCGATTCAGCAGTTTGAATCGCCAAAGTCACGTGATTTCAGCAGTTTGGCGGTTTGACACACGATCCGAATCATGAATCGACTCACTGATTCATAACGCTTCAAACTGCTGAATCGACTCACTGATTTATAACGCATCGAAGCTTCATGAGGCCGTGTTTTGAAATCGTCATCACTATATAAGTCGTTATTTAGGTTTTTTTTGTGCACAAACTATTCTCGTCTTCATAAAGTTATTGTAGAGCCGCTGTAGTGAGATGGACTTTGTAACGACGTCTTTAGTGTCTTTTAAGGGTCTTGAGAGTGTAAAGTTGAGCCAATGGAGGCCTTTCAGAGCATCAGATTTACACTAAAATATCTTCATTTGTGTCTGAAGATGAACGGAGGTCTGACGGGTGTCCAACCACATGAGGCTCAGTCATTAATGACACAATTTACATTTTTAGGTGAACTAACCCTTTAAGTTGGCTTGAAAAACTCTACTTTAATCTACTACTTAAAATTCTTCTGAGCTGAGTTTTAGACAGCATCTCCTCCTAGAGCTTTAAAGCTACAGCCACTAAAATCGGCTCAGACCTTCAGACGGTTCTGACTCGCTGTGCTGTGTGTTTTCAGACTGATCCGACTGACGGTTTTCATACAAATGAAGATTAAAAATCATAAAAGTCCCATACGCTTTCATTGAGCGGGTCAATACTTTAACACAATAACTTGTAAAATCATGCTAGTAACATGTTCATTCATGTTAACATGTTAAAACATGCTTCCAAACATCACAAATCATACTAATAACATGTTAATTCATGTTAAAACATGTTAGCAACATGTTACATCATGGTAGCAATGTGCTTAAGCATGCTAACAAACATCTAGTAACATGTTATTTCATGATAAAACATGCTAATTCATGTTAACATGTTAAAACATGCTACCAAACATCACAAATCTTACCAGTAACATGTTAATTCATGTTAAAACATGTTAGCAACATGTTACATCATGGTAGCAATGTGCTTAAACTTGCTAACAAACATCTAGTAACATGTTATTTCATGATAAAACAGGCTAATTCATGTTAACACATGCTTCCAAACATCACAAATCAAACTTGTAACATGTTAATTCATGTTAAAACATGTTAGCAACATGTTACATAATGGTAGCAATGTGCTTAAGCATGCTAACAAACATTGAGTAACATGTTATTTCATGATAAAACATGCTAATTCATGTTAAAATGTTAAAACATGCTACCAAACATCACAAATCTTACCAGTAACATGTTAATTAATGTTAGCAACACTTTACATCATGGTAGCAATGTGCTTAAGCATGTTAAAAAACATCTAGTAACATGTTATTTCATGATTAAAACATGCTAATTCATGTTAATATGTTAACACATGCTTCCAAACATCACAAATCAAACTTGTAACATGTTAATTCATGTTAAAACATGTTAGCAACATGTTACATCACGGTAGCAATTTGCTTAAGCATGCTAACAAACATCTAGTAACATGTTATTTCATGATAAAACATGCTAATTCATGTTAAGATGTTAAAACATGCTATCACAAATCTTACCAGTAACATGTTAATTAATGTTAGCAACATTCTACATCATGGTAGCAATGTGCTTAAACATGCTAACAAACATCTAGTAACATGTTAATTAATGCTATAACTTGCTAGCAACATCCCAACCATGCGAGCAATGTTAATTAACAACAAATGCTAATTAATGTTAACAAAATGTTAAACATGCTAACAACATGGTAATTCATACTAGACACATGCAATTATGTTAGCAAAGTGTTAACCATGCTAGTAACATGTCAAATCATGCTAGCAACATGTTTGTTTAGGATAAAACATGCTATCAACATGGTAATTAATGCTAAAACATGCTAGACAAATGCAATCATGTTAGCAAAGTGTTAACCATGCTAGTAACATTGTCAAATCATGCTAGTAACATGTTCATTTAGGTTAAAACATGCAAAATGTTAAATCAGACTGCCAATGTGCTTAAACATGTTAACAGACATCTAGTAACTTGTTAATTCATGATAAAACAATAGCATTGCTAACATGATTTGACATTTGCTAGCAATGCTATTTAATGCTAAAACATGCTAGCAAAATGGTGAATCATGCTAACAACATGTTAATTCATGCTAAGACATCCTAGCAACATGCTTAGTCATGTTAACATGTTAATTAATGTTAACATGTTAGTTCATGATAAAACATGCTAGCAAAATGCCAAGACATGTTAGCAACATGTTAATTCATGTTAACAGCATGTTAATTCATGCTAAGACATACTAGTAAAATGCAAAATCATGTTAACATGTTAATTCATGCTAAGACATCCTAGCAAAACATGCTAAGTCATGTTAACATGTTAATTAATGTTAACGTGTTAATTAATGATAAAACATGTTAATTCATGTTAAAACATGCTAGCAAAATGTTAAATCATGTTAACAACATGTTAATTCATGTTAATTAATTATAAAACATGCTATTTTAATGCTAATACATGTTAGCAACATGTTAATTCATGTTAACAACATGTTAATTCATGTTAAGACATTTTAGCAAAATGCAAAATTATGTTAACAACATGTTAATTCATGCCAAGACATCCTAGCAACATGCTACATCCTGTTAACATGTTAATTCATGATAAAACAAGCTATTTCACGCTAAGAAATGCTAGCAAACATGTTAATTCATGTTAAACATGCCAAGGCATGCTAGAAAAATGCTAAGACATGCTAGTAAATGTTAAGACATGTTTGCAAAATGCTAAATAATATTAGAAAAATGTTAAATCATGTTAGTAAAATGCTAATTAATGCTAACAACATGTTTTTTGTTAACAACATGTTAAAACATGCTAGCATCATGAAAATTCATCCTAAAACATGCCAGTAATATGCTAATGCATGTCAAAACATGCTAATGCCAAATAATCATGTTATCAAAGCATGCTAATTCATGGTAAAACACGTTAGAAACGTGTGTGTTCCCTTGCTTTCCCAAACTTCAATTTCAACAAATCAATTTAAACTTTCAGACGAGATTTTTTCAAGCCATTATGACTTTTTTTCTGTGGAACACAAATGCAGATATTATGTTAAAACACACTACCAAAAATCCCAAATCATACTAGTAACATGTTAATGAATGATAAAACATGCTAGAAACATGTCAAATCATGCTAACAATTCTATTTAATGTTAAAACATGTTAGCAACATGATAAATAATGCTAGCAATGTGCTTGAACATGCTAACAAACATCTAGTAACATGTTAATTCATGATAAAACATGCTACCAACATGTTAAAACATGTTATCAACATGAAAAATCATGCTAGCAATGTGTTAAAACATGCTACTAAACATTGCAAATCATGCTAGTAATATTAACTCATGCTAAAACTTGCTAGCAACATTACAACCATGCGGGCAATGTTAATTCATGATAAATCTAAATCATGTTGACAACAAATGCTAATTCATGTTAACAAAATTTGAAACATGTTAACAACATGCTAGTTCATGTTAAAACATGTCAGACATATTTTAGCACTTTGAGATTGTTTAATATAAAGTGCGTTACAAATAAATGTATTATTATTATTATGATTATATGCGATCATGTTAGCAAAGTGTTAAACATGCTAGTAACATGTTCATTTAGGTTAAAACATGCTATTAACATGGTAGTTAATGCTAGCAAAATGCCAATTCATGTTAACACTGTGTTAAAACCTGCTAGCAAACATGCTAAATCATGCTAACATGCTAATTCATGTTAAAACACACTAGTAACATATTAAATCATGATAAAACATGCTAGCAAAATGTCAAATCATGTTAGCAATGCTATTGAATGCTAATACATGTTAACAAAATGTTAAATCATGCTAGCAATGTGCTTCAACATGTTAACAAACATCTAGTAACATGTTAATTCATGATAAAACAATAGTATTGCTAGCATGTTTTGACATTTTCTAGGAATGCTCTTTCATGCTAAAACATGCTAGCAACATACTTAATCACGTTAACATGTTAATTCATGATAAAACATGCAATTTCATGCTAAGACTTGTTTGCAAAATGTTAAATCATGTTAACATGTTAATTCATGATAAAACATGGTATTTCATGGTAAGACATGTTTGCAACATGGTAATTCATGTTTTACCAACATGTTAATTCATTATAAAAAATGCCATTTCATGCTAAGACTTGTTTGCAAAATGCTAAATTATGTTAATAACATGTTAATTAATGATAAAACATGCTATTTCATGCTGAGAAATGCTAACATGTTAATTCATGTTAACAACATTATAATTCATGATAAAACATGCTATTTCATGCTAAGACTTGTTAACCAAATGTTAAATCATGTTAAAATGTTAATTTGTGATAAAACATGCTATTTAAAGCTAAGACATGCTAGCAACATGCTAATTCATGTTAACAGCATGTTAATTCATGATAAAACATGCTATTTCATGATAAAACATGCTATTTCATGCTAAGACATGCTAGCAACATGCTAATTCATGTCAACAACATGTTAATTCATGATAAAACATGCTATTTCATGCTAAGACATGCTAGGAACATGTTAATTAATGTCAACAACATGTTAATTCATGATTAAACATGCTATTTCATGCTGAGAAATGCTAACAACATGTTAATTCATGTTAACAACATTATAATTCATGATAAAACATGCTATTTCATGCTAAGACTTGTTAACCAAATGCTAAATCATGTTAACATGTTAATTTGTGATAAAACATGCTAATTCATGTCAACAACATGTTAATTCATGATAAAACATGCTATTTCATGCTAAGACATGCTAGCAACATGCTAATTCATGTTAACAACATGTTAATCATGATAAAACATGCTATTTAATGCTAAGACTTGTTAATCAAATGCTAAATTATGTTAACGTTAATTTGTGATAAAACATGCTATTTAAAGCTAAGACATGCTAGCAAAATGTTAATTCATGTTAACAACATTATAATTTATGATAAAACATGCTATTTCATGCTAAGACTTGTTAACCAAATGCTAAATCATGTTAACATGTTAATTTGTGATAAAACATGCTATTTCATGCTAAGACATGCTAGCAAAATGCTAATTCATGTTAACAACATGTTAATTCATGATAAAACATGCTATTTCTCATGCTAAGACATGCTAACAAAATGCTAATTCATGTTAACAACATGTTAATTCATGATAAAACATGCTATTTAATTCTAAGACATGCTAGGAAACATTAATTCATGTTAACAACATGCTGTTTAATGCTAAGACATGCTAGCAACATGTTAATTCATGCTATGGCATGCTAGCAAAACGATAAGAAATGCTAACAAAATGCTAAATAATGATAGCAAAATGTTAAATCATGCTAGCAACATGCTAATTCATCCTAAAACATGCCAGTAATAAGTTAATTCATGCTAAAACATGCAAATGCCATAAAAACATGTTATTAAACATGCTAATTCATGGTAAAAATGCTAATTCATGTTAACAACATGTTAATTCATGATAAAACATGCTATTTCATGCTAAGACATGCTAACAAAATGCTAATTCATGTTAATAACATGTTAATTCATGATAAAACATGCTATTTAATTCTAAGACATGCTAGGAAACATTAATTCATGTTAACAACATGCTGTTTAATGCTAAGACATGCTAGCAACATGTTAATTCATGCTATGGCATGCTAGCAAAACGATAAGACATGCTAGCAAAATGCTAAATAATGATAGCAAAATGTTAAATCATGCTAGCAACATGCTAATTCATCCTAAAACATGCCAGTAATAAGTTAATTCATGCTAAAACATGCAAATGCCTTAAAAAACATGTTATTAAACATGCTAATTCATGTTAAAATGCTAATTCATGTTAACAACATGTTAATTCATGATAAAACATGCTATTTCATGCTAAGACATGCTAACAAAATATTAATTCATGTTAACAAAATGTTAATTCATGATAAAACAGGCTATTTAATTTCCAAGACATGCTAGGAAACATTAATTCAAGTTAACAACATGCTGTTTAATGCTAAGACATGCTAGCAACATGTTAATTCATGCTATGGCATGCTAGCAAAACGATAAGACATGCTAACAAAATGCTAAATAATGATAGCAAAATGTTAAATCATGCTAGCAACATGCTAATTCATCCTAAAACATGCCAGTAATAAGTTAATTCATGCTAAAACATGCAAATGCCATAAAAAAACATGTTATTAAACATGCTAATTCATGGTAAAAATGCTAATTCATGTTAACAACATGTTAATTCATGATAAAACATGCTATTTCTAATGCTAAGACATGCTAACAAAATGCTAATTCATGTTAACAACATGTTAATTCATGATAAAACATGCTATTTAATGCTAAGACATGCTAGGAAACATTCATTCATGTTAACAACATGCTGTTTAATGCTAAGACATGCTAGCAACATGTTAATTCATGCTATGGCATGCTAGCAAAACGATAAGACATGCTAACAAAATGCTAAATAATGATAGCAAAATGTTAAATCATGCTAGCAACATGCTAATTCATCCTAAAACATGCCAGTAATAAGTTAATTCATGCTAAAACATGCAAATGCCATAAAAACATGTTATTAAACATGCTAATTCATGGTAAAAATGCTAATTCATGTTAACAACATGTTAATTCATGATAAAACATGCTATTTCATGCTAAGACATGCTAACAAAATGCTAATTCATGTTAATAACATGTTAATTCATGATAAAACATGCTATTTAATTCTAAGACATGCTAGGAAACATTAATTCATGTTAACAACATGCTGTTTAATGCTAAGACATGCTAGCAACATGTTAATTCATGCTATGGCATGCTAGCAAAACGATAAGACATGCTAGCAAAATGCTAAATAATGATAGCAAAATGTTAAATCATGCTAGCAACATGCTAATTCATCCTAAAACATGCCAGTAATAAGTTAATTCATGCTAAAACATGCAAATGCCTTAAAAAAACATGTTATTAAACATGCTAATTCATGTTAAAATGCTAATTCATGTTAACAACATGTTAATTCATGATAAAACATGCTATTTCATGCTAAGACATGCTAACAAAATATTAATTCATGTTAACAAAATGTTAATTCATGATAAAACAGGCTATTTAATTCTAAGACATGCTAGGAAACATTAATTCAAGTTAACAACATGCTGTTTAATGCTAAGACATGCTAGCAACATGTTAATTCATGCTATGGCATGCTAGCAAAACGATAAGACATGCTAACAAAATGCTAAATAATGATAGCAAAATGTTAAATCATGCTAGCAACATGCTAATTCATCCTAAAACATGCCAGTAATAAGTTAATTCATGCTAAAACATGCAAATGCCATAAAAACATGTTATTAAACATGCTAATTCATGGTAAAAATGCTAATTCATGTTAACAACATGTTAATTCATGATAAACATGCTATTTCATGCTAAGACATGCTAACAAAATGCTAATTCATGTTAACAACATGTTAATTCATGATAAAACATGCTATTTAATTCTAAGACATGCTAGGAAACATTAATTCATGTTAACAACATGCTGTTTAATGCTAAGACATGCTAGCAACATGTTAATTCATGCTATGGCATGCTAGCAAAACGATAAGACATGCTAGCAAAATGCTAAATAATGATAGCAAAATGTTAAATCATGCTAGCAACATGCTAATTCATCCTAAAACATGCCAGTAATAAGTTAATTCATGCTAAAACATGCAAATGCCATAAAAAAACATGTTATTAAACATGCTAATTCATGGTAAAAATGCTAATTCATGTTAACAACATGTTAATTCATGATAAAACATGCTATTTCATGCTAAGACATGCTAACAAAATGCTAATTCATGTTAACAACATGTTAATTCATGATAAAACATGCTATTTAATTTCCAAGACATGCTAAGAAACATTAATTCATGTTAACAACATGCTGTTTAATGCTAAGACATGCTAGCAACATGTTAATTCATGCTATGGCATGCTAGCAAAACGATAAGACATGCTAACAAAATGCTAAATAATGATAGCAAAATGTTAAATCATGCTAGCAACATGCTAATTCATCCTAAAACATGCCAGTTAAAAGTTAATTCATGCTAAAACATGCAAATGCCATAAAAACATGTTATTACACATGCTAATTCAGGGGGAAAAAAAACGCTAGAAACGTGTGTGTGTTCCCTTGCTTCCCCAAACTTAAATTTCAACTAATCAATTCAAGCTTTCAGACGAGACTTTTTCAAGCCAACTTTGAAGTTTGTTCGCAAACTTTACTCGTTTCATGGCTGGTAAATGTAGTGGAGTGAGGTGTTTAGGCCCTGAATGTGTGATATGAGACGCAGTAAAGCTAGTCTCACGCTCTCTCTCTGTGGTTCTTCACGCCTCGCGCAGCAGTTCATTAGGAAGGTGAGTGACTCTACATCAGCTCAGTGTGTGTGTGTGTGTGTGTGTGTGTGATGGACTGATGGGATGTTCTGTCCGCAGGCGGCCCAGGGTGGAGGACATCGGACTCTTCTCTATGGCCACGCCATCCTCCTCAGACACTCCTTCAGCGGGATGGTTGGTGAACGCTCTCTCTCTCTCTCTCTCTCTCTCTCTCTCTCTCTCTCTCTCTCTCTCTCTCTCTCTCTCTCTCTCTCTCGCTGTGTGTAAGGTTGATGATTTGTGTTGCAGTATTTGACCTGTCTGAAGACGTCCCGCTCTATGACGGATAAATTATCGTTTGATGTGGGACTTCAGGAAGACTCTACAGGTGAAGCGTGATTCGGCTCTGCTGATCTGTGTGTTCATTTTGACAGCATATTTTCAATCAATCAATCAAAAATGTATTTATACAGCACATTTAAAACAACACACGTTGACCAAAGTGCTTTACAGATTCCACAGTTCAGTAGTAAAAACAGACATCCATAGACACAAATCATTCAACCACATATAACTAAGGACAGTTGAAAGCAACGGAAAATAAATATGTCTTTAACATAGACTTAAAACCATCGATGGAGTCACAGGACTTGATGTAAAATTTTGATTTAGTTTTAGTCATAGTCTTTTGACTACTCAACTCAACTCAACTCAGCTTTATTTATATAGCACCATTAAAAACAACAATTGTTGACCAAGGTGCTGTACATTATATCGAATATTAGTAAAATATAGCACCATGTAGGCTAAAACATACATTAGGACACAAAACCGACCAAGATTCAAGATTCAAGATTCAAGATTCAAGAGTTTTATTTGTCACATACACAGTTATATACACAATATACAACTGGCAGTGAAATGTAAACAGGTCCGCTCCATGGACAGTGCAAATAACAGTTACAAGAAATTAAATAGAAATAGAATAAAATTAGAATAAAAAGTATTAACATAAGTAGAATTATAAATAAATCAAGTAAAAGATAAAAATAGGAAATAAGATAAAAATAAAAATATAAAAAATATGTGGATATGATAAGTGAGATAAACTGTAGACTTAAAAATAAGTGGTTAACATAAAATATATAATATGTATATATAAAGAAGTATAATGTGCAAGGTTTATTACAGGTTGTTACGCAGTAACAATAGGAAAGTAAAGTGCAGTGCAATTGCAGTATGTGGATGTTAATGTTAAAAAACTGGATGTTTATGCGTGTGCGGGGGTGAAGTGAAGTCACGTGACTGAGTTCAGGAGTCTGATGGCCTGGGGGAAGAAACTCCTCCTGAGTCTTTCAGTCTTTGCCATCAGGCTACGGAAGCGCTTACCAGATGGCAGCAGGGTGAAGTGAGAGTTTGCAGGGTGATTAATGTCTCTGATGATTTTAGTAGCTCTACCTCTGCAGCGTTTGGTGTAGATGTCCTGCAGAGACGGGAGAGCTGAGCCTGAGATGCGCTCGGATAAGCGCACCACTCTTTGCAGGGCTTTGCAATCGTGACTGGTGCTGTTCCCGTACCACGCTGTGATGCACTGAGTCAGGACACTTTCTATCGCCCCTCGACACAGCACAAATCATCTACAATTAAAAGCCAGAGAAAAAAAATAAGTTTTGAGTTTTGCTTTAAACTCGTGCAATGTAGAGGCAGTTCTAATAGAGACAGGTAAACTATTCCAAAGTTTTGGTGCAGCAATGGCAAAGGCACGGTCTCCTCTCAGTTTCAGCCTAGACCGGGGAACATTTAACAGTCTCTGGTTGGTTGACCTAAGAGACCTTCCAGAATTTTGGATCGATAGTAAATCTGACATATATACCGGAGCTGATCCATTCAATGATTTAAAAACCAGCAGTAAAACTTTAAAATCAATTCTATAACGAATGGGGAGCCAATGCAGGGATCTCAGAACTGGAGTAATGTGCTCACGTTTACGAACACCGGTGAGGAGCCGGGCAGCTGCATTTTGTACCATCTGCAGACGGTTCAAAGATGCTTGATTGATACCCATATAGAGGGAATTACAGTAGTCCAGCCTTGTGGAAATAAAAGCATGAATCAGCCGTTCAAAATCCTTGAACGAGAGAAATGATTTTACTTTAGACAGTACTCGAAGATGAAAAAAACTGGTTTTGACAATGTTATTAACCTGTTTGTCAAATTTAAGAGCACTATCAAAAAACACGCCCAGATTTTTTACTAGTGGTTTCACACATGAAGACAAATAACTAAAATTAGCACTAGGGGAGCTAGCAGCTTCTGAGGATTTAAAAACTATAATCTCTGTTTTTCCTTCGTTGAGGTGAAGAAAATTCAGGGACATCCAGGCCTTTACTTCCGCTAGACAAGCCAACAGGGTATCCAAACCAACGTTATTTGTTCCCAGGGGCAGATAGATTTGCATATCGTCTGCGTAGCAATGAAAGGAGATGCCATATTTCCTAAAAATCGCCCCCAGGGGGAGCATATACAAAGAGAATAAAACCGGAGCAAGAATAGAACCTTGAGGGACACCACACATGAGAGGAGACGCTTTGGAAGTAGATTCACCAATCCTAACTGAGAATCTTCTACCAATCAAATACGATTGAAACCATTTAAGGGCATTTCCCCGAATGCCCACCCAGTGCTCCAAACGTGAGATGAGAACAGAGTGGTCAATTGTGTCAAACGCCGCACTCAAATCTAACAGCACTAACACTGTGGACCTGCCAGAGTCCAGAGTCAGTAACACATCATTTAAAACTTTTACCAGAGCGGTTTCTGTGGAGTGGTATTTCCTGAAACCTGATTGGAACACCTCAAAAATCTGGTGTTCATTCAGAAAGCTCTGTAGTTGGTGAAACACTATTTTCTCTAAAATTTTAGACATAAAAGTGAGATTTGAGACTGGCCTAAAATTTGACACAACTGTCGGATCTAAATTAGTTTTTTTGAGAAGTGGACGAACAATGGCATGCTTCATGTCATCTGGTACCATAGCTGTTTCAAGGCAGCCGTTCATAATCTTTAGAACAGTAGGTCCAATCACCTCAAAAATCTGTTTAAAAAACCGTGGGGGAAGAGCGTCAAGGGGGGATCCAGAAGGTTTGAGCTGGTCTACAATATTGTGCAAATCAGGCAGCGTTACAGGTTCAAATTGACTCAGAGTGTTGGTGGAAGATGATGATATAGAAAAATCATATGAAGAAAATGAAAAAGAAGAAGAGGGGATATTTGACCTAATACCCCTTATCTTGTCCAAAAAAAAATTAAGAAATTTGTCACACATCTCCAGAGACTCGCAGGGGAAAAGTTCGGCAGAGGGGTTAATGGCAGCATTTATAGTGGAAAAAAGTGCTCTTGGATTTTGACAGTTCTTTTCAATAAGGTCTGAAAAATATTTGTCCTTTGCTGTTTTCACCCCTTTCTGATGTTGTTTCAGACTGACCCTCAATATTTCATATGAGACTTGCAGCCTATCCCTTTTCCACCTTCTTTCGGCCCTCCTGCAGCCCTGACGAAGTGTGCGAGTGTCATCATTGAGCCAGGGCTCAGCCTTTGATTTATGTTTTTTGGCTTTTAAAGGAGCCAAAGAGTTTAAAATATTAGTAGAGACAGTATTGAACTGATTAAAATAATCCACACCACTACAATCCTCACAAAATAAAGATGATTGAGACACCTCCTTAAAAGCAGCAGAAAATTCAATACCCGTAGTTGGAGTAATCATACGAGACCAGCGAACAGCCTTAGTGGGTCTTGTAACATTATAACAGGTGGGGACTCTAAAAATGATAGGCTTATGATCTGAGATAACATGTTCATCTATTGCCAAATCATATACTGTCAGGCCATGTGAAAGCACTAGATCCAGAGTATGACCATGATTATGAGTGGGAACATTCACATGCTGTACCAGATCAAATGAGTCCATAAGGCTCAAAAATTCTTTGGCTAAAGCGTTATCTGGACAACATACATGTATGTTAAAATCCCCAAGGATTAAAAGTCTATCAAAATTGGGGATTGTTCCTCCTAAAAAGTCAGAAAATTCATTAATAAAATCTTTGTGTGGTTTAGGTGGTCGATAGATGACTGAAATTGCCACTGGATTATCCAATTCCAATACAAATAACAGAAGTTCAAAACTAGGATAAACATCAGTCACTACCATCCGACAGCGATAGTTCTGATTAAAAATACAAGCCAGTCCTCCCCCTCGACCCACAGTACGAGCAGAGTTTAAAAATGTACAGTCAGGTGGTACCAGTTCACAAAACGGGCTCAAATCTCCTGGAGTAAGCCAAGTTTCCGTGATGAACAGAAAGTCTAGACTGCGAGAAGTAAAAAAGTCATTAAGAATAGTAGTCTTGTTTACAACTGACCTGGCGTTGATTAAAGACATCCTGATCTGCCGCGACTCCATAGCCCGCTGTGGTGCTTGGTATAACGAACGGAGATGACTGAAGCAAACACCGCCTCGGCGCAGACTGGGTGGGCGAATTTTTGGAAGTTGATCCTAAAATGCCATTTAGTTTTAGTCATATTTTAGTCACCTGAATTGTTTCTAGTTTTAGTCTCCTAAAATCTAATGAGTTTAGTTCAATTGTAATACATTAAGCATTTAAGCGTCACATAACCGACTGTCACTCGAACTGACATTTGGACACCATTTTGTTTTTGACATTAAAAATACACAAAAGAGCTCAATTCACTTTTTTAAAAACATCTATATAGTTTTTATAACTTTGCATTTCAATTTTAGTTAGTATATCAGGTTAAGCTAAAGCTTCAAATAAGTTTATTTTTTAAATTTCAGTTAACATTTATTTAATTTCAAGTAATGAAGATTTTTTTTAATGGTTTTAGTGAACTATTATATTTCTGATACTTTATTGAATATGTGTCAAATACTGGTCTCTCTTCCTGACTATGAACTAAATGGGAATTAAATTAAACACAGTTTATTGTGTGAGCAAAAACGAATATATAATGCGTGACTTTTAATGATAAACAAGCTGGAAATACACCAGGACTCTTATTTTGAAATGTCTGCTCCTCTATTGCAGTTGCAGGAGCTCATTCAAGTTCAGGAGATAAATATGCATTATTAACCGTCTAAAACATATTACTATATAAACATGGTAAAGTAAACACTGTCATTATTCATCAGCATTAGTTCATAAACACTGGTCTGGCATAAGTGTGTTTATTTGTGGACAGTTGATTTTCCTCATAGTTTATGTCATCCAACACTAGTTTTTATTTAGTTATCGTCTCGTTTTTGTCAGTGGAAAAAGGTTGTTGACGAAACTTATGACGAAAATGATTCGTCAACGAAATTAATACTGGTGTGCAGGGTTCCCACGCGTCTTGAAAGTTCTTGAATTTCAGACGCATGGATTCAAGGCCTGGAAAGTACTTGAAAACAAACACAGGTCCTTGAAAGTGCTTGAATTAAGCATGACCTAAACAGCATTACAGGAGGAAGATATTTCAATATATTTCTGCTGTTCCATAAGCACCAGCTACTGACAAAAGCCCTATTTTCTCATGGGGTCATAAGGTGTTTTCATCATTGTCAGGGGCTAGTCTGGGATTTTATTGCCACCCGAATCCAGAATGTCCGTGTTTTTCTCCCTCCACCGCGTAAAAATCCCCGGCCGAATGACCGAATGACCGGTCGTGGTGATTTAATTGCCGTCCGAATCCACATCTCTGAGTTCTCTAGAATAAATCATTTCAAAATTCATTGTTTACATCCTTTTTGACCCCTGCAGGCCACCGTACGGTTGCACTTTGCTGTAATTTGGATGCATTTTAAAGATCTAGACTTTTTTTACTGAAATGCTGGCGAGTATTTACAAGAGCAATATTCCATCACCGCTAAAAAGAAGAAAAAGAAGAAAAGCTCGTAAACATATGAAATGGGCCCAGGCCATCAGACTCCTGAACTCAGTCACGTGACTTCACTTCACCCCCGCACACGCATAAACATACAGTTTTTTAACATTAACATTCACATACTGCCATTGCACTGCACTTTACTTTCCTATTGTTACTGCGTAACAACCTGTAATAAACCTTGCACATTATACTTCTTTATATATACATATATATATATTTATGTTAACCACTTATTTCTAAGTCTACAGTTTATCTCACTTATCATATCCACTTATTTTTTTATATCTTAATTTTTATATTTTTTATTTTTATCTTATTTCCTATTTTTATCTTTTACTTGATTTATTTATAATTCTACTTATGTGAATACTTTTTATTCTAATTTTATTCTATTTCTATTTAATTTCTTGTAACTGTTATTTGCACTGTCCATGGAGCGGACCTGTTTACATTTCACTGCCAGTTGTATATTGTGTATATAACTGTGTATGTGACAAATAAAACTCTTGAATCTTGAAAATGGGCCGTTATTACGCCAGCGATTATATCTGATAAATATAATATATGTGCAGCTCTTAAAAGCCTTCAGATTGATTTTTAAAAAGGTACATGTACAGGTGATTTAATAAATAATTTTGCGTATTTTTATTGCCTAACAATTAACTTTTCATTTAATTGAAAAATTCATGTATACAATATTATCTCTATATTTTGATGTTTTAATTAAGTAATGATTTAAAAAAAAGAAAACTAAAACTAGTGTGAAATAAATGTTAAAAGCAGGAATAAGAGCTAAACTCGCTCGCTCTTCTACACCAGCCTCTTTCCTCATTGGCTTTTGTAAAATTGGACATTTTTCCTCATTGGAGATTGTATTGTAGTTGTCAGTTTAAGCCTCAGCGTTACTGTGTGTGTGTGTGTGTGTGTGTGTGTGTGTGTGTGTGTGTGTGTGTGTGTGTGTGTGTGTGTGTGTGTGTGTGTGTGTGTGTGTGTGTGTGTGTGTGTGTGTGTGTGTGTGTGTGTGTGTGTGTGTGTGTGTGTGTGTGTGTGTGTGTGTGTGTGTGTGTGTGTGTGTGTGTGTGTTTCGCTGCAGGTGAGCCGTGCTGGTGGACCATTCATCCGGCGTCCAAGCAGAGATCCGAGGGGGAGAAAGTGCGTATCGGAGACGATCTCATCCTCGTCAGTGTGTCGTCTGAGCGCTATCTGGTGAGAATCAGATGAACACACACACACACGTGACTTTATCAAACGCCTCTCAAACCCTGTCAAGATCAGCTCACGTCTCACCACAAGAGAGAGAACATGCATAATATTGGGATTTGAAATGTATTAGACGACGCTCGGCAACACTGGGGTACATGTGGGCGGATCCTGAGCAAAAGCGGTGGTAGCCATGGTAACGAGAGAGAGTGACAGGCGCCCAAGCCAATCACTTGATTCAGCCCGAACGAAAATAATGAGCGGTGTTTATTGCAGATTAAAAAGTCTAGAGTCACTCGATTTTTATACTCTCTTTTTCAGAGTACTTAAATTTTAATTATGTATTGACATTTAAAGAAAGTTTAAACAAATTTGGACAAAAGTGTTTTAGATCATTCTTACCTACCCCACCTTTAACCATTTTATTAAAAAGCAAAAGTGAAACCTTCCAGTGCTCAAAATTAACATGAAGTCTAGTTGATTTCCAAATTCGTTCCGCTTTCCTACACTTTCTCTTTAATATACAAATATCTTCATTTATCTATGGTACTTGATTAGCTAGAGACAGTTTTTATTTTAACTGGGGCCACTGAGTCTAATATTTGAAATGTATTAATTTCTTTATTTAGTTATTTATTTTTTAAATGTATCGATTCCAACCAATTTATTATGTTTTTTCAAAATATTTATTCATTTTATATTTATTTTGTTTTATAAATATTTTATTTAATTTTATTTACAGTTCAACTTTTCAGTCCTCTAATATTTGCATATTTAATTGAAAATTAAGCTTTTTGGTTTATATTTTGTTTTATAGTTTTATTTTATTTTATTATTTACATTTATTTTTGTTACTTTTTAAAATTAAATTAAATTATAATTTTTTTATTTTTTATTTTATTTAATTTAATTTACCTTTATTTTTTATTTTATTATTTTATTATTTTATTTCTTTTATTATTTAAAAAAATTTATTTACTTATTTTTTTATTTATTTTACTTTTATTTTATTATTTACATTTAGTTTTGTTACTTTTTTACTTTACTTGACTTTAATTAATTTAATATTTAATTTAATTTAATTAATTTATTTTTACTTTCTTTTACTATTAAGCTTTTTGGTTTATATTTTGTTTTATAGTTCAAAATATTAATTTTATTTTATTTTATTATTTACATTTATTTTTGTTACTTTTTAAAATTAAATTAAATTAAAAAAAGTAATTTTCTTTATTTTATTTTATTTTACTTTATTTTTTATTTTATTTTATTTTTTTATTTTTTTATTTTTTACATTTTATTATTTAAAAAATTTTTATTTACTTATTTTTTTATTTATTTTACTTTTATTTTATTATTTACATTTGGTTTTGTTACTTTTTTACTTTACTTGACTTTAATTAATTTAATATTTAATTTAATTTAATTAATTAATTTTTTATTTTATTCTTTCTTTTACTATTAAGCTTTTTGGTTTATATTTAGTTTTATAGTTCAAAATATTTATTTTATTTTATTATTTACATTTATTTTTGTTACTTTTTAAATTAAATAAAATAAAATTAGTTTTATTTTTTATTTTATTTTACTTTATTTTACTTTTATTTTATTATTTACATTTAGTTTTGTTACTTTTTTACTTTACTTGACTTCAATTAATTTAATATTTAATTTAATTAATTTATTTTTACTTTCTTTTTCTATTAAGCTTTTCGGTTTATATTTGGTTTTATAATTAAAAATATTATTATATTATATTATTATTAATAATATTTATTTATTTTTACTTAATTTTTACATTTGGGTACTTTTTTACTTTATATTATATTATTTTGTTTTATTTTATTTATTTATTTTACTATTTTAAAACTTTTTCAACTATTTTATTTACATATATTTTCATTTTATCATAATTTTATTAAATGTTTTAATTAAATATTTATTTTCATGACTATTAAACTTTTCAGAGCTGTAAGCATATATTTATTGTATTATTATATATTATAAAAGTTACATTTTTTTTTAATAAAATTATTTAATGAAATGATTTATATGACTATTAATGTAGCGCTGTTAAAATATGTATCATGTTGTTCATCTTTCTAGTATAATTGACATGTTGAACATGTGATCATCAGCGGGTCATACACAGATCAGGCGTGTGTTCATAAGATCATCTGAAGCTCATATTTACAGCTTAATCTGAATTAATGCACGCATATCCCATGATGCCGAGCTTCTCAGTTGTGACCTCTGGGGCGTGTTGCCATGGTAACGGTTATGTCTCCCCGACAGCATCTGTCCATATCCAATGGCCACAGCCATGTGGACGCGTCCTTCATGCAGACGCTGTGGAACGTCCATCCCATCTGCTCCGGGAGCAGCATTGAGGAAGGTCAGATCACGTCCAGCTTCTGCCTCTTCACTGGTTCATCATTGGTTCATTTTTACTCCTTCGGCCGCCTCACTCTTCTGTTGTCCTATAGGATACCTTCTCGGTGGTCATGTGATGCGTCTTTTTCACGGACACGATGAGGTTCTGACGATCCCAGGGTCGGATCAGAGTGAGGAAGAGCAGAGGTAGGAACCTGAGACCTGCTCCACCTTCATCATCACCTCCATCATCATCATCATCATCATCACCTCCATCATCATCATCATCATCATCATCATCATCATCATCATCATCATCATCATCATCATCACCTCCATCATCATCATCATCATCACCTCCATCATCATCATCATCATCATCACCATCATCACCTCCATCATCATCATCATCATCATCATCATCACCTCCATCATCATCATCATCATCATCATCATCATCATCACCTCCATCATCATCATCATCATCATCATCATCATCACCTCCATCATCATCATCATCATCATCATCATCATCACCTCCATCATCATCATCATCATCATCATCACCTCCATCATCATCATCATCATCATCATCATCATCATCATCATCATCAGTGAACTTCCACAGGGCGTCCAGATGACTTTAAAATGACTTATTTTAATTTCTCCATCCATCCCTCTATCCCTCCATCCATCCCTCCAATGGCCCATCCATCCATCTTTCCATCCATCCCTCTATCCCATCCATCCCTCCCTCCAATGTCCCATCCATCCCTTATCCATCATCCATCCCTCTATTGTCCCATCCATCTCTCCATCCATCTATCCTTCCATCTTCCATCCCTCTATCCCCTCCATCATCAATTTATCCATACATACATTTCTCCATCCATCCATCCATCTATCCCTCCATCCATCCATCCCTACCTCCATCCATCCATCCCTCTATTGTCCCATCCATCCATCTATCTATCTATCTATCCCTCTATCATCCATCCTTCTATCCATCTATCCATCCATCCCTCAATTCCTCCAGCCATCCATTCCTCCATCCATCCATCGATCCCTCTATTGTCCCATCCATCCATCTATCCCTCTATCATCCATCCTTCTATCCATCTATCCCTCAATTCCTCCAGCCATCTATTCCTCCATCCATCCCTCTTTCCATCCATCCCTCTAACCCTCCATCCTTCTATCCATCCATCCCTCCATCCATCCCTCCAATGGCCCATCCATCCATCTCTCCATCTTCCATTCATCCATCCCTCTATCCCTCCATCCATCCCTCCAATGGCCCATCCATCCATCTTTCCATCCATCCCTCTATCATCCCTCTATCCCATCCATCCCTCCCTCCAATGTCCCATCCATCCCTTATCCATCATCCATCCCTCTATTGTCCCATCCATCTCTCCATCCATCCTTCCATCCATCTATCCTTCCATCTTCCATCCTTCTATCCCCTCCATCATCAATCTATCCATACATACATTTCTCCATCATCCATCCATCTATCCCTCCATCCATCCATCCCTACCTCCATCCATCCATCCCTCTATTGTCCCATCCATCCATCTATCTATCCCTCTATCATCCATCCTTCTATCCATCTATCCATCCATCCCTCAATTCCTCCAGCCATCCATTCCTCCATCCATCCATCCATCCATCCATCCCTCTATTGTTCCATCCATCCATCCATCCATCCATCCATCTATCCCTCAATCATCAATCCTTCTATCCATCTATCCATCCATCCATCCATCCATCCATCCATCCATCCATCTATCCCTCAATCATCAATCCTTCTATCCATCTATCCATCCATCCCTCAATTCCTCCAGCCATCTATTCCTCCATCCATCCCTCTTTCCATTCATCCCTCTAACCCTCCATCCTTCTATCCATCTATCCATCCATCAGCTATTCTCCATCCATCCATCCATTCTATCCTATCCCTCTAACCCTCCATCCATTCTTCTATCCATCTATCCATCCCTCAATTGCTCCATTCATCCATCTCTCCATCCTTCCATCCATCTATCCTTCCATCTTCCCTCCCTCTATCCCTGCATCATCAATCTATCCATACATTTCTCCATCCATCCATCCCTCCATCCATCCTTCTATCCATCTATCCATCCATCCATCCATCCATCCCTCAATTCCTCCAGCCATCCATCTATCCTCCATCCATCCCTCTATCATCCATCCCTCCATCCTTCTATCCATGTAAATTACAGGGTCATTTTTATTTTAAATATATTCATATATATAACTAGTTATGCCAAGGTAGAAATTGTGAGCAAATAATTATTTTTTAAATCATTACATTTGAAAAAAAGAAAGAAAAATCCTTAATTATTATCCAGTGAATCAGTGGAACATGTTGAAAACATTCAGCTCTTAAAAATCCTATGGAATAAAGAAGTTTGAATATTTTTGATGTGAATATTTTAGTTAGTTTCTTTTATTCTGTGCGGTCTGAGAAGTTGAATTGCGGGAGAATAGCGGGAGAATAGCGGGAGAAGAGCGGGAGAATAGCGGGAGAAGAGCGGGAGAATAGCGGGAGAAGAGCGGGAGAAGAGCGGGAGAAGAGCGGGAGAAGAGCGGGAGAAGAGCGGGAGAAGAGCGGGAGAATAGCGGGAGAAGAGCGGGAGAATAGCTGGAGAAGAGCGGGAGAAGAGCGGGAGAAGAGCGGGAGAATAGCTGGAGAATAGCGGGAGAAGAGCGGGAGAAGAGCGGGAGAATAGCTGGAGAATAGCTGGAGAATAGCTGGAGAATAGCTGGAGAATAGCTGGAGAATAGCTGGAGAATAGCGGGAGAATAGCTGGAGAATAGCTGGAGAATAGCTGGAGAATAGCTGGAGAATAGCGGGAGAAGAGCGGGAGAATAGCGGGAGAATAGCGGGAGAATAGCGGGAGAAGAGCGGGAGAATAGCTGGAGAATAGCTGGAGAATAGCTGGAGAATAGCGGGAGAATAGCTGGAGAATAGCTGGAGAATAGCTGGAGAATAGCTGGAGAATAGCTGGAGAATAGCGGGAGAATAGCTGGAGAATAGCTGGAGAATAGCGGGAGAAGAGCGGGAGAATAGCGGGAGAATAGCGGGAGAATAGCGGGAGAAGAGCGGGAGAATAGCTGGAGAATAGCTGGAGAATAGCTGGAGAATAGCTGGAGAATAGCGGGAGAAGAGCGGGAGAATAGCGGGAGAATAGCGGGAGAATAGCGGGAGAAGAGCGGGAGAATAGCTGGAGAATAGCTGGAGAATAGCTGGAGAATAGCTGGAGAATAGCGGGAGAATAGCGGGAGAATAGCGGGAGAATAGCGGGAGAATAGCTGGAGAATAGCTGGAGAATAGCGGGAGAATAGCTGGAGAATAGCTGGAGAATAGCTGGAGAATAGCTGGAGAATAGCTGGAGAATAGCTGGAGAATAGCGGGAGAATAGCTGGAGAATAGCGGGAGAATAGCGGGAGAATAGCTGGAGAATAGCGGGAGAATAGCTGGAGAATAGCGGGAGAATAGCGGGAGAAGAGCGGGAGAAGAGCGGGAGAAGAGCGGGAGAAGAGCGGGAGAAGAGCGGGAGAAGAGCGGGAGAAGAGCGGGAGAAGAGCGGGAGAAGAGCGGGAGAAGAGCGGGAGAAGAGCGGGAGAAGAGCGGGAGAAGAGCGGGAGAAGAGCGGGAGAAGAGCGGGAGAAGAGCGGGAGAATAGCGGGAGAAGAGCGGGAGAATAGCTTGAGAATAGCTGGAGAATAGCTGGAGAAGAGCGGGTGAAGAGCGGGAGAATAGCTGGAGAATAGCTGGAGAATAGCTGGAGAATAGCTGGAGAATAGCTGGAGAATAGCGGGAGAATAGCTGGCGAATAGCTGGAGAAGAGCGGGAGAATAGCGGGAGAATAGCGGGAGAAGAGCTGGAGAATAGCTGGAGAATAGCTGGAGAATAGCTGGAGAATAGCGGGAGAATAGCTGGCGAATAGCTGGAGAATAGCTGGAGAATAGCTGGAGAATAGCTGGAGAATAGCGGGAGAATAGCGGGAGAATAGCTGGAGAATAGCTGGAGAATAGCTGGAGAATAGCTGGAGAATAGCTTGAGAATAGCTGGAGAATAGCTGGAGAATAGCTGGAGAATAGCGGGAGAATAGCTGGCGAATAGCTGGAGAATAGCTGGAGAATAGCTGGAGAATAGCTGGAGAATAGCGGGAGAATAGCGGGAGAATAGCGGGAGAAGAGCGGGTGAAGAGCGGGAGAATAGCTGGAGAATAGCTGGAGAATAGCTGGAGAATAGCTGGAGAATAGCTGGAGAATAGCTTGAGAATAGCTGGAGAATAGCTGGAGAATAGCTGGAGAATAGCTGGAGAATAGCGGGAGAATAGCTGGAGAATAGCTGGAGAATAGCGGGAGAATAGCGGGAGAATAGCTGGAGAATAGCTTGAGAATAGCTGGAGAATAGCTGGAGAATAGCTGGAGAATAGCTTGAGAATAGCTGGAGAATAGCTGGAGAATAGCGGGAGAATAGCTGGAGAATAGCTGGAGAATAGCGGGAGAATAGCTGGAGAATAGCTGGAGAATAGCTGGAGAATAGCGGGAGAATAGCTTGAGAATAGCTGGAGAATAGCGGGAGAATAGCGGGAGAATAGCTGGAGAATAGCTGGAGAATAGCGGGAGAATAGCTTGAGAATAGCTGGAGAATAGCGGGAGAATAGCTGGAGAATAGCTGGAGAATAGCGGGAGAATAGCGGGAGAATAGCGGGAGAATAGCGGGAGAATAGCGGGAGAATAGCTGGAGAATAGCTGGAGAATAGCGGGAGAATAGCTGGAGAATAGCTGGAGAATAGCGGGAGAATAGCGGGAGAATAGCGGGAGAATAGCGGGAGAATAGCTTGAGAATAGCTGGAGAATAGCTGGAGAATAGCTGGAGAATAGCGGGAGAATAGCGGGAGAAGAGCGGGAGAAGAGCGGGAGAAGAGCGGGAGAAGAGCGGGAGAATAGCTGGAGAATAGCGGGTGAAGAGCGGGAGAATAGCGGGAGAATAGCTTGAGAATAGCTGGAGAATAGCGGGAGAATAGCTTGAGAATAGCTGGAGAATAGCGGGAGAATAGCGGGAGAATAGCTGGAGAATAGCGGGAGAATAGCTGGAGAATAGCGGGAGAATAGCTGGAGAATAGCGGGAGAATAGCGGGAGAATAGCTTGAGAATAGCTGGAGAATAGCGGGAGAAGAGCGGGAGAATAGCTGGAGAATAGCTGGAGAATAGCGGGAGAATAGCGGGAGAATAGCGGGAGAATAGCGGGAGAATAGCTTGAGAATAGCTGGAGAATAGCGGGAGAAGAGCGGGAGAATAGCTGGAGAATAGCGGGAGAATAGCTTGAGAATAGCTGGAGAATAGCGGGAGAATAGCGGGAGAATAGCTTGAGAATAGCTGGAGAATAGCGGGAGAATAGCGGGAGAATAGCTTGAGAATAGCTGGAGAATAGCTGGAGAATAGCGGGAGAATAGCTGGAGAATAGCGGGAGAATAGCGGGAGAATAGCTGGAGAATAGCTGGAGAATAGCGGGAGAATAGCTGGAGAATAGCTGGAGAATAGCGGGAGAATAGCTGGAGAATAGCTGGAGAATAGCGGGAGAATAGCGGGAGAATAGCTTGAGAATAGCTGGAGAATAGCGGGAGAAGAGCGGGAGAAGAGCGGGAGAATAGCTGGAGAATAGCGGGAGAATAGCGGGAGAATAGCTGGAGAATAGCGGGTGAAGAGCGGGAGAATAGCTTGAGAATAGCTGGAGAATAGCGGGAGAATAGCTGGAGAATAGCTGGAGAATAGCGGGAGAATAGCGGGAGAAGAGCGGGAGAAGAGCGGGAGAAGAGCGGGAGAATAGCTGGAGAATAGCGGGAGAATAGCGGGAGAATAGCGGGAGAATAGCGGGAGAATAGCTTGAGAATAGCGGGAGAATAGCGGGAGAATAGCGGGAGAATAGCGGGAGAATAGCTTGAGAATAGCTGGAGAATAGCGGGAGAAGAGCGGGAGAAGAGCGGGAGAATAGCTGGAGAATAGCGGGAGAATAGCGGGAGAATAGCTGGAGAATAGCGGGTGAAGAGCGGGAGAATAGCTTGAGAATAGCTGGAGAATAGCGGGAGAATAGCTGGAGAATAGCTGGAGAATAGCTGGAGAATAGCGGGAGAATAGCTGGAGAATAGCGGGAGAATAGCTGGAGAATAGCGGGAGAATAGCGGGAGAATAGCTTGAGAATAGCTGGAGAATAGCGGGAGAAGAGCGGGAGAATAGCTGGAGAATAGCTGGAGAATAGCGGGAGAATAGCTTGAGAATAGCTGGAGAATAGCGGGAGAATAGCGGGAGAATAGCTTGAGAATAGCTGGAGAATAGCGGGAGAATAGCGGGAAAATAGCTTGAGAATAGCTGGAGAATAGCTGGAGAATAGCGGGAGAATAGCTGGAGAATAGCTGGAGAATAGCTGGAGAATAGCTGGAGAATAGCGGGAGAATAGCGGGAGAAGAGCGGGAGAAGAGCGGGAGAAGAGCGGGAGAATAGCTGGAGAATAGCGGGAGAATAGCTGGAGAATAGCTGGAGAATAGCGGGAGAATAGCTGGAGAATAGCGGGAGAATAGCGGGAGAATAGCGGGAGAATAGCTGGAGAATAGCGGGAGAATAGCGGGAGAATAGCTTGAGAATAGCTGGAGAATAGCGGGAGAAGAGCGGGAGAATAGCTGGAGAATAGCTGGAGAATAGCGGGAGAATAGCTTGAGAATAGCTGGAGAATAGCGGGAGAATAGCGGGAGAATAGCTTGAGAATAGCTGGAGAATAGCGGGAGAATAGCGGGAGAATAGCGGGAGAATAGCGGGAGAATAGCTTGAGAATAGCTGGAGAATAGCTGGAGAATAGCGGGAGAATAGCTGGAGAATAGCGGGAGAATAGCTTGAGAATAGCTGGAGAATAGCGGGAGAATAGCTGGAGAATAGCTGGAGAATAGCGGGAGAATAGCTGGAGAATAGCGGGAGAATAGCGGGAGAATAGCTTGAGAATAGCTGGAGAATAGCGGGAGAAGAGCGGGAGAAGAGCGGGAGAATAGCTGGAGAATAGCGGGAGAATAGCGGGAGAATAGCTGGAGAATAGCTGGAGAATAGCTGGAGAATAGCTGGAGAATAGCGGGAGAATAGCGGGAGAAGAGCGGGAGAAGAGCGGGAGAAGAGCGGGAGAATAGCTGGAGAATAGCGGGAGAATAGCGGGAGAATAGCGGGAGAATAGCGGGAGAATAGCTTGAGAATAGCGGGAGAATAGCGGGAGAATAGCGGGAGAATAGCTTGAGAATAGCTGGAGAATAGCGGGAGAAGAGCGGGAGAAGAGCGGGAGAATAGCTGGAGAATAGCGGGAGAATAGCTGGAGAATAGCGGGTGAAGAGCGGGAGAATAGCTTGAGAATAGCTGGAGAATAGCGGGAGAATAGCTGGAGAATAGCTGGAGAATAGCGGGAGAATAGCTGGAGAATAGCTGGAGAATAGCGGGAGAATAGCGGGAGAATAGCTGGAGAATAGCTGGAGAATAGCGGGAGAATAGCTGGAGAATAGCTGGAGAATAGCTGGAGAATAGCGGGAGAATAGCGGGAGAATAGCTTGAGAATAGCTGGAGAATAGCGGGAGAATAGCTGGAGAATAGCTGGAGAATAGCGGGAGAATAGCTTGAGAATAGCTGGAGAATAGCGGGAGAATAGCGGGAGAATAGCTTGAGAATAGCGGGAGAATAGCGGGAGAATAGCGGGAGAATAGCTTGAGAATAGCTGGAGAATAGCTGGAGAATAGCGGGAGAATAGCTGGAGAATAGCTGGAGAATAGCTGGAGAATAGCGGGAGAATAGCGGGAGAAGAGCGGGAGAAGAGCGGGAGAATAGCTGGAGAATAGCGGGAGAATAGCTGGAGAATAGCTTGAGAATAGCTGGAGAATAGCGGGAGAATAGCTGGAGAATAGCTGGAGAATAGCGGGAGAATAGCGGGAGAATAGCTTGAGAATAGCTGGAGAATAGCGGGAGAATAGCTTGAGAATAGCTGGAGAATAGCGGGAGAATAGCGGGAGAATAGCTTGAGAATAGCTGGAGAATAGCGGGAGAATAGCGGGAGAATAGCTTGAGAATAGCTGGAGAATAGCTGGAGAATAGCTGGAGAATAGCGGGAGAATAGCGGGAGAATAGCTTGAGAATAGCTGGAGAATAGCGGGAGAATAGCTTGAGAATAGCTGGAGAATAGCGGGAGAATAGCGGGAGAATAGCTTGAGAATAGCTGGAGAATAGCGGGAGAATAGCTGGAGAATAGCTGGAGAATAGCGGGAGAATAGCGGGAGAATAGCTTGAGAATAGCGGGAGAATAGCTGGAGAATAGCTGGAGAATAGCTGGAGAATAGCTGGAGAATAGCTGGAGAATAGCGGGAGAATAGCGGGAGAATAGCTTGAGAATAGCTGGAGAATAGCGGGAGAATAGCGGGAGAATAGCTTGAGAATAGCTGGAGAATAGCTTGAGAATAGCTGGAGAATAGCTGGAGAATAGCGGGAGAATAGCTTGAGAATAGCTGGAGAATAGCTTGAGAATAGCTGGAGAATAGCTTGAGAATAGCTGGAGAATAGCGGGAGAATAGCTGGAGAATAGCTGGAGAATAGCGGGAGAATAGCTGGAGAATAGCTGGAGAATAGCTGGAGAATAGCGGGAGAATAGCTGGAGAATAGCTGGAGAATAGCTGGAGAATAGCGGGAGAATAGCGGGAGAATAGCTGGAGAATAGCTGGAGAATAGCTGGAGAATAGCTGGAGAATAGCTGGAGAATAGCTGGAGAATAGCTGGAGAATAGCTGGAGAATAGCGGGAGAATAGCTGGAGAATAGCTGGAGAATAGCTGGAGAATAGCGGGAGAATAGCTGGAGAAGAGCTGGAGAAGAGCTGGAGAATAGCTGGAGAATAGCGGGAGAATAGCTGGAGAATAGCGGGAGAATAGCTGGAGAATAGCGGGAGAATAGCTGGAGAATAGCGGGAGAATAGCGGGAGAATAGCTGGAGAATAGCTGGAGAATAGCGGGAGAATAGCTGGAGAATAGCGGGAGAATAGCTGGAGAATAGCTGGAGAATAGCGGGAGAATAGCTGGAGAATAGCGGGAGAATAGCGGGAGAATAGCTGGAGAATAGCTGGAGAATAGCGGGAGAATAGCTGGAGAATAGCTGGAGAATAGCTGGAGAATAGCGGGAGAATAGCTGGAGAATAGCTGGAGAATAGCTGGAGAATAGCTGGAGAATAGCTGGAGAATAGCTGGAGAATAGCGGGAGAATAGCTTGAGAATAGCTTGAGAATAGCGGGAGAATAGCGGGAGAATAGCGGGAGAATAGCGGGAGAAGAGCTTGAGAATAGCGGGAGAATAGCGGGAGAAGAGCTTGAGAATAGCGGGAGAATAGCGGGAGAAGAGCTTGAGAATAGCGGGAGAATAGCGGGAGAAGAGCGGGAGAAGAGCGGGAGAAGAGCGGGAGAAGAGCGGGAGAAGAGCGGGAGAAGAGCGGGAGAAGAGCGGGAGAAGAGCGGGAGAAGAGCGGGAGAAGAGCGGGAGAAGAGCGGGAGAAGAGCGGGAGAATAGCGGGAGAATAGCGGGAGAATAGCGGGTGAAGAGCGGGTGAAGAGCGGGAGAAGAGCGGGAGAAGAGCGGGAGAAGAGCGGGAGAAGAGCGGGAGAAGAGCGGGAGAATAGCGGGAGAATAGCGGGAGAATAGCGGGTGAAGAGCGGGTGAAGAGCGGGAGAAGAGCGGGAGAAGAGCGGGAGAAGAGCGGGAGAAGAGCGGGAGAAGAGCGGGAGAAGAGCGGGAGAAGAGCGGGAGAAGAGCGGGAGAAGAGCGGGAGAAGAGCGGGAGAAGAGCGGGAGAAGAGCGGGAGAAGAGCGGGAGAAGAGCGGGAGAAGAGCGGGAGAAGAGCGGGAGAAGAGCGGGAGAAGAGCGGGAGAAGAGCGGGAGAAGAGCGGGAGAATAGCGGGAGAATAGCGGGAGAAGAGCGGGAGAAGAGCGGGAGAAGAGCGGGTGAAGAGCGGGTGAAGAGCGGGTGAAGAGCGGGAGAAGAGCGGGAGAAGAGCGGGAGAAGAGCGGGAGAAGAGCGGGAGAATAGCGGGAGAATAGCGGGAGAAGAGCGGGAGAATATCAGTGTTGAGTCTGCAGAATTAGATTCTGAAAGCAAGCAGTGGAGTTGATCTGATGGTGTCAGGTCAGGTGATCTGAGGACTGGAGCTGTGATGCTGTGGGTGTATGAATAGCCTGATCTGGGTGGAGGCGGGGCCGATGCGCTGGAGCTGTGATGCTGTGGGTGTTTGAATAGCCTGATCTGGGTGGAGGCGGGGCCGATCCGCTGGAGCTGTGATGCTGTGGCCTATCTTTAGCGCTGTGGCGTCTGCAGGGTCACATGTGGCCTGTCCTTGAGATCTCATCAACAGGGCTCCTGCTTATAAAGGGTTTTCTGCAAGACTGCCTTCAGACGTATCGCAGATCTGTCAGAGATAAAGGATTGTTATCGGCTCAGTGATGGAGAGAGTGTGTGTTTCAGTCTTGCTAACATCCTCAATGACGGGCATCGCTTCTGAGGTCATCAATAAATGAGACGTCTGTCTTCAGAGTCAATCTCTTCTAAAACACATTAGTTTGAGTCCACTTAACCTGCGGACGAAATTGCAGACGCTCTTATTTTGAAAGTATATTCTATATAGTATGAATGTGACTACATTCTACACACATTAGTGAGAGAATGGGCCGCTCTCAGGAGCGTGTGTGTGTGTGTGTGTGTGTGTGTGTGTGTGTGTTCACTTCTACACACATTAGTGAGAGAATGGGCCGCTCTCAGGAGCGTGTGTGTGTGTGTGTGTGTGTGTGTGTGTGTGTGTTCACTTCTACACACATTAGTGAGAGAATGGGCCGCTCTCAGGAGCGTGTGTGTGTGTGTGTGTGTGTGTGTGTTCGCTTCTACACACATTAGTGAGAGAATGGGCCGCTCTCAGGAGTGTGTGTGTGTGTGTGTGTGTGTTCGCTTCTACACACATTAGTGAGAGAATGGGCCGCTAAAGTAAACTTTGGATCGGTCTGGGTAATCCCGCAGATCCTTGAACTCTCTGCGCGATCGTAGGAGTGGATGATGGACCCATTATTTCTTCTTTTCTTTTTCTCTTTTTAAGAAGAGAGAGGACAAAAAAATCATCCTCACTACTTGAAGACGGCATTTTGTATTGTTTTGCGTTTTTGTTCGTAACGCATTCATTAATACGCATCAGACTCAGTGTGCAAGGTCTCTGAAACTAATTTTTCGGATCACGAATACGAAAAAACGCATGCGAAAATTTCGGACTCAGTGTGCAAAGGCCTTTAGTTCCAGTTAAAGGAACTCTTAATGCTTCAATAAAAATAAGCACAATAATCTGCCAATGGGGTTAGCAAAATAATCTTGTTTTCTGTTTGAATTAAGATTATTTTGCTAACCCCATTGGCAGATTATTTTGCTAATTTTAAGCAAAAACTCCCTTAATTTTGAGTTATTTTCCCCCAAAACAAGACAAAAACTTTAGCTTGTCTAGTAAATGCTTCTTAATGTAAGATTTCTTAGATATTTGGACTGAAAACAAGACTACTTTTATTCAGAAAGGATGCATTAAAGTGACCAAAATTCAAAGTAAAGACATTTATAATCTTTAAAAAAGATGCTACAATCAACACTTTCATTCTTATTCACATTTCAGTTTAATTGTGGGGTAATTTTTGCCCTCATTCCTTCGTGAGCGTGATGTAAACGTGTCTTCACTGGTGTTTTTCAGACTGGTGAACTATGAGACGGGTAAAGCCGGAGCAAAGGCCCGATCTCTCTGGAGGCTGGAGCCGTTACGGATCAGGTGTGTGTGTGTGTGTGTGTGTGTGTGTGTGTCTTCAGACCCAAGATCGTCTCAGTTAAAAGCCCTTCAGTGTTGCCATGTCCACTTATTAAAAGCGTTTATGGGCTCATGGAGTTATTAAAGTTTAATTTATGGAGTTATTAAAGTGTGTGGGTCGTGATATTTTGGTCTTGTTTTTAATATAAAGCCATTTGCATTTATTTCGGTTTATTATGGGTTTGTTCTTGTTTGCTGCTCTAGCAAGATCTGGCGACACAAATGAGTCGAGGCTCGAACTGCTTTAATTGCTCATAAAAAGAGACACTACCTGCATTTTCCGGAGTTAATTAAGCTGTCGAATGCAGTCGTCAAGTCAGGTCAACTTTATTTATATAGCACTTTTAACAATGTAGATTGTTTCAAAGCAGCTTTACAGTGTTAAACAGGAAAATAATGCAGCATCATTTTATTCAGCCATTCTGGAAAAAACGCTGATGTCATCAGTTCATTTCAATTATCATACAGTGACTAGGGCTGGGACGGTGTGGATTTTTATTTACCGCGGTTGAAAAGCAAGAAATTCCCGCGGTTCAGCAGTAAACCGCTTTAAACGGCTCCCGCTCGACTTTCGCGCACAGCCGCACACACACACACCAGCGCAGGTAATTGAACATAATAAGGAACATGTTTATTTTACATTTATTTTTTCACATTTAGAACAGGAACAATTAGAACAGAAATGAAATGATATCTGAAAAAAAAGTGCTGGCAAAACGAAATCTAGACTATGGTTTACATCTTCATATTTTGCTGAGAGAGCAGATCAGATCACGACTGACAGATCTGAAGATGGAACAGCATAAACAAAGACAAACAAACACATTTTTATTTATCGGTATTGATCAGTAATATATATTTATTTGTTTATTTATTATTTTTAATTTCAGATTACAGTCGTCGTCATCAAACAATCACTTAAACTATAATGACTTTCGCGCACACCCGCCCATATAATATAATATATTATTATATATAATTTATTATTATATTTATCATTTTATATTACATATTTTTAAATATTCAGGCTATTAATTTACATTTACAATTTACATCTTGTGTGCGCTTTTGTCTCAGTGGTTAATGAAGAATAACGAAGGCTCAAGGCTATATAATTTAACAAAGTGTAGTCACACGCTGCTCACACTACCTTGATTGTATATTATGCTACTTTTATTATTTATATTTATTTTTTATATTTTATAACATTTACATATATTATTTTACGTATCTCGTGTGGTGTGCGCTTTTGTCTCAGTGGTTCAAGGCTATTTAACGAATACTTTTTAGGCTAATGATTGTACATACATATATATATAGGCCTATATATGTTATTTATATTACATAAATAATTATATAGGCTATATATATATAATTATTTATATTTGTTATTTATATTACATAAATAATTTTTACATATTATATTATTATATTAGGCATATTTTACATATTTATATTAATTTATATATAGGCTATATGCCTCTCGTGTGCGCTTTAGTCTCAGTGGTGCTATTTAACGAAGGCTATTTAATTTAACGAAGTGTCGCTGCTCACACTAGCCTACCGTGATTGTATATTACTTATTATATATATTTATATTATATATGTTTACATATTCATATTCATTTATATATCTCGTGTGCGCTTTTGTCTCAGTGGTTCAAATATTTAACGAAGGCTATTTAATTTAACAAAGTGTCGCACACTACTGTGATTGTAAGCCTGCCAGACGGATATCTTTTTCGATAGCCTTTTAATGAAATTGGAATTTCAGAATCACATAGCCAACTTATATTTAATTGCCTACAATAGATTATTTATTGATTATATTGAATGAAATTTTGCAGGCACAGCTTATTTGTAGTCAATATTTCCCAAACAGAGTTGGAAGAGAGTTAAAACTTACCAGTCGGCCTACTAAGGCAGGTCCAGCTCAGTTTGCTCTTTCTGAAGCCGTGTTTTTTTTTTTTTCGCCAGCTATGGGAGAAATCGGTCACCAGCGGTCGACGCAAACCCATGCGTTCTTCTTCTGCTTTCATAAATTTCTAAATCGGCCACCGTAGGAGTTAATACGAAATCGGATTTGAGAGGAAGAGAAACTAATATTCACTGGATGGTCATATACCTTTTCACCACTAGATGGGGGAAAATATCACACAGTGTAGCTTTAAATTATTATTAAATTGTAATATTCGAACAATCGGAGTCATCGCGCCGGAGACGGGTTTATTGAGGATGACATATCGATTTAAGAATTATTAAATTGTAATATTCGAACAATCGGCGTCATCACGCTGAAGACGGGTTTATTGAGGATGACATATCGATTTAAGAATTATTAAATTGTAATATTCGAACAATCGGAGTCATCACGCTGGAGACGGGTTTATTGAGGATGACATATCGATTTAAGAATTATTAAATTGTAATATTCGAACAATCGGCGTCATCACGCTGGAGACGGGTTTATTGAGGATGACATATCGATTTAAGAATTATTAAATTGTAATATTCGAACAATCGGCGTCATCACGCTGGAGACGGGTTTATTGAGGATGACATATCGATTTAAGAATTATTAAATTGTAATATTCGAACAATCGGAGTCATCACGCTGGAGACGGGTTTAATGAGGATGACATATCGATTTAAGAATTATTAAATTGTAATATTCAAACAATCTGAGTCATCACGCTGGAGACGGGTTTATTGAGGATGACATATCCATTTAAGAATTATTAAATTGTAATATTCGAACAATCGGAGTCATCATGCAGTCGTCACACGTAAATGACTGAACTGTATGTGATTAAACACTAAATGCTGAACTGAGAAACCCATGATCTGTGTGTGTGTTCAGTTGGTGCGGCAGCCACATCCGCTGGGGTCAGCCATTCCGCCTGCGTCACCTGACCACCGGTCACTATCTGGCGCTGACCGATGAGCGAGGGGTCGTGCTGCAGGACCGGGAGAGGTCAGACACCAATGCCACGGCCTTCTGCTTCAGAGCCTCCAAGGTAATCACACACACACAACATTCACTCGCTTCAGAAATAATGTGCATTCATTCAAACGCATTCATGCCACATTTAATAGGGATAAACCGGTTGCGCGAGCTGAAGTTGCGCGAGCTGAAGTTGCGCGAGCTGAAGTTGCGCGAGCTGAAGTTGAGCGAGCTGAAGTTGAGGGAGCTGAAGTTGCGCGAGCTGAAGTTGCGCGAGCTGAAGTTGCGCGAGCTGAAGTTGAGCGAGCTGAAGTTACGCGAGCTGAAGTTGCGCGAGCTGAAGTTGCGCGAGCTGAAGTTGAGCGAGCTGAAGTTGAGCGAGCTGAAGTTGAGCGAGCTGAAGTTGAGCGAGCTGAGTGAGCTGAAGTTGAGTGAGCTGAAGTTGAGTGAGCTGAAGTTGCGCGAGCTGAAGTTGCGCGAGCTGAAGTTGCGCGAGCTGAAGTTGCGCGAGCTGAAGTTGCGCGAGCTGAAGTTGCGCGAGCTGAAGTTGCGTGAGCTGAAGTTGAGCGAGCTGAAGTTGAGGGAGCTGAAGTTGCGCGAGCTGAAGTTGCGCGAGCTGAAGTTGAGCGAGCTGAAGTTGAGCGAGCTGAAGTTGAGCGAGCTGAAGTTGAGCGAGCTGAAGTTGCGCGAGCTGAAGTTACGCGAGCTGAAGTTGAGGGAGCTGAAGTTGAGCGAGCTGAAGTTGAGGGAGCTGAAGTTGCGCGAGCTGAAGTTGCGCGAGCTGAAGTTGCGCGAGCTGAAGTTGCGCGAGCTGAAGTTGCGCGAGCTGAAGTTGAGCGAGCTGAAGTTGAGCGAGCTGAAGTTGAGCGAGCTGAAGTTGAGCGAGCTGAAGTTGAGCGAGCTGAAGTTGAGCGAGCTGAAGTTGAGCGAGCTGAAGTTGAGCGAGCTGAAGTTGAGCGAGCTGAAGTTGCGCGAGCTGAAGTTGCGCGAGCTGAAGTTGCGCGAGCTGAAGTTGCGCGAGCTGAAGTTGCGCGAGCTGAAGTTGCGCGAGCTGAAGTTGCGCGAGCTGAAGTTGCGCGAGCTGAAGTTACGCGAGCTTACCTCTCCGCCTGCACAAGTGTAGAGAGTGAGCGTTTGTTCAGCTCAGCTTCTCACGTGTTGGATCGGATGAGAACAAAACAGACTAACTTGTGACAAAGCCGAAATACTTCTTTTTGTAGCCTAAAGAAGAACATGCTGCACTTTAGAAATGAAATACTATCAGTTCTGTATAGGATGATCATTTTTATTTTACCTTAAAATGACATTGACTTCATTTGATTTAAAAAGCACCTGCTGTAGCATCTTAGTTTTTTTCGTTGCACTAAACATAATTTGATTTAACATTTTGGAACAATTATATACTTTGGTTTTATTTAATATCACTGGTAAAGACTTTTTTTTCTTTACACTGAATTTAAAAACAAATGCTGATTTAAAGAACATCTTTGTCTGGATTGCAGAATATGCAGTTATTGCCTTTAATTTCACCTTTCAGCCTTTTCATTTCCAATTCAATTTCCTGTTCATTTCAGATTGCGGACTTGTTTTCATTAGCCAAAAGCCAATTTAGCCTGTTAAATACCAAATAAACATCTTGTTCATGTATACTTTAATTCTTTTATTGTGGAAAAAAATTGGAAATGGGTATTGGTCATGTAAAATCATGATCGGTGCATCACTAACATTAAAGGCACATTACACTGCAAAAAATGCTTTTCTTACTTAGTATTTTTGTTTTGTTTTCAGTCCAAATATTTAAAAAAATCTTACATTAAGAAGCATTTACTAGACAAGCAAAAAATTTTGTCTTGTTTTGGGGGGAAATAACTCAAAATTAAGGGAGTTTTTGCTTAAAATTAGCAAAATAATCTGCCAATGGGGTAAGCAAAATAATCTTGTTTTCTGTTTGAATTAAGATTATTTTTCTTACCCCATTGGCAGATTATTTTGAAAATTTTAAGCAAAAACTCCCTTAATTTTTTAGTTATTTCCCCCCAAAACAAGACAATAATTTTTATTTGGCTAGTAAATGCTTCTTGTTTTGAGAATTTTTAGATGTTTGCACCAGAAACAAGACAAAAATACTAAGTAAGAAAAGCATTTTTTGCAGAGTATGTACGATTTGAGGATTAAAATATCCAAAAACCACTAGATCGGTGTTATATATTTAGTTGACTAGTGTACATTATCCCAAACTTTACCAAGAATGTTTAAATCCAGAGAAATAAGTGACTTTAACCAGGACACTGAGAGTACGTCACCTATCAATGACTTCAAACCCTCCGGTTTTATTTTGTAGAAACCATGGAAACACCAAAGCCGCTTTAATATATGATGTGTTTTATTAGACAGTTAGTCTGATTGTGTAAATCTGCTGTTTGATATGATATGATCTCGCTGTATGTGTGTCTCATAGTAGCGTTATAACATCACTTTAACACACTCACATGTGTGTGATATGATCAAACACACACCCATGAGCGGAAGAGCTCGTCTGACAGAATAAATCGAGACACGCCTGATCAACAGGTCACAACAACACTGATAATAATCATAAGTGTGTGTTGGGCATCAGATCCTCATATGAGAATGATTAGTGAAGGGTCATGTGACTCTGAAGACTGGAGGAATGATGATAAATTCAGCTTTTGATGACACTGTATATTCACATAGAGAACAGCTGATCTACATTTGAATAATATATCTTTTTTTTACTGTATTTATGATCTCATAAAAGCAGCAAAAGAGACAAATCTTGCCATCCCCAGCCTTCATCACATTATTAATCATCTTCCACAGAGGCCTTTAATATCAGAGTTATCTGTGGGACGGATAATGATTCCGGCTCTCAGAGGGTCAGAGCTTTATTAAAGAGGAATCATCTCTTTTATTGTGTGCCATTTGTCATCCACTTATGCTTTGATGTTATTCCTGACGCTCCTGCAGGGAAAACCATCCCAGCGTCTTAATTAGACTCATCAGCGCTGGCTCTGGATGAGCTGGAAACATTTAACCCTCTGGGGTTCTTCATTTATGGGTCACACTCAGGGCCTTCAGGTCAAAAATGACCCAGGGGGAGGGATTAAGATATACAAGATTTGAGTAAAATCAATGAAATATATTTTTGTTCAATAATATTTTTTCTTTTCTTTTTTGGTGTTTTGAGATCATTTTAGGATTAATAATTAATATTTATGAAATAATTATGACCCATTTTTTCCCATTGAATATAATAAAAATGTGTGTGTATATATCTATATTTTTTTTTTTTATATTAAAGCTATATTTCATTTTAGATTCAAGCATAGGCCTCATGAGCAATGTTTTAAATGAGATCAGTGCCAATCGGTGGACACATTGAGCATTATTATCATGCAATAGCACATTTTTACCACTATAGTGGATCTTGCGTTTTATAAAAAAAAAAAGTAAAAAATCGTAGCTTCATTGGAATGGTCTGAAACTTGGTGATTTTATTGGTACTTGGTATATGAACACCCCAAACAATTGGGGATTTGAAAAGTCTAAGTAGTCGTAAAAAAAATAGTCACACTCAGGACCTTTGGGTCAAAAATGACCCCCATAGGAAATGAATGGGAAATTGGCAAAAATATGAAAATACAGAGTTTTTTTGTGCATACAATCTACAAATCAGCCACGATGCAGAAAAAAAGACTCAACAGTGAAGATCTCTAAAACATCATCGAGTGCAAAACATACAAAAAAACTCACACACAAACACACACACACACACACACACACACACAAACACAATTAGCTTTTGGAATGTCACTCGTTAATTTGTGTGTGCGTGTGTGTGTGTGTGTGTTTTTTTTGTCTGTTTTGCACTCTTGATGTTTTAGAGATCTTCACTGTTGAGTCCTTTTTTCTGCATCGTGGCTGATTTGTAGATTGTATGCACAAAAAAACTCTGCATTTTCATATTTTTGCCAATTTCCCATTCATTTCCTATGGGGGTCATTTTTGACCCAAAGGTCCTGAGTGTGACTATTTTTTTTTACGACCACTTATGTGGCGTTCACACCGGACGCAATTCGCGCGAATAATTCACGCTCATCGCGTGAAGGTGGACGCTTGAACATTTTGAGTTTACTCGCGCGAATCGCGCGTGACATTCACTGCACAACAGACGCGAATTCGCGTCATGGGCGGGGCTTCCGCCAGCGGCTCGTCTCGTTGAGAAATGGCTGACATGGGCTGTGTTTACATGTCTTTTTTTTGTTCATATCTACTGTTAATGTGTGACAAAACGTAGTTTTAAGACTTTTTCAGTCGATAATGTAGTTGTTTAAAGCTCAAATCTGTGGTTTATTTACATAAACAGTGCCTATTTGAACATTTTATCTGCCGTTGTCGGAGCTGTGAGCTCCAGCGGATCAGCGGCGCTCAGCGCACGTGAAAGCCGGCGAGGGCAACCTTTCCTCGGCCAGTCCTTCTGCCGTCTCCCGCTGGCTCTGATGTCTCTGTGGCGGCTCCAGATATAATTTGTCTTGTAACGGCCGATCTTTGCTCTCATGGATCTATAATTTGTTCCCTGGCAAATCGTTTAGGCTGAAGGCAAAGAGAAGTTTCATTACTTTATATTTTTAGGCTATAACTGTACGTTGCAGTTGTAACGTTAGCCGACTAGCGCTGACTTTGAATGTTTGACTGAATTGTTTGCTTTATTTCATGTATAGCTTATTATACATTACTTATACTTTTGTATTATTGATCATACATAAACTTGCATTTAACAAAAAGAGACTGGGTTGTGTTTCATGTCATTTAATGTTATCACAGTGATAATCATATTGTCTGAACCAGATATTAATATACAGATTTTCTCCTCATTGTTGACACTACTAGAGCAAGCTCCTGATTGGTTAACGCGGCGCGAAATATCCGCCAAAGTTCAGATTTTTCAACTTGAGCGATTCGCGCGATTCCCGCGATTCGCGCGGGATGAAGCTACGATTTTTAATGAAGCTACGATTCATTAAATTCATTTTTTTGATGAAGCTACGATTTTTAACATTTAAGAAAAAAAAATGTAATGCTGTGTATAGAGGCTCACACACACACACGTCTGTCTGCTCAGGATAAGCCGGAGTGCAGCCCGAAGCGGGACATCGAGGGCATGGGCGTTGCGGAGGTCAAATACGGAGACTCTCTGTGTTTCGTGATGCACGTGGCGACGGGCCTGTGGCTGTCCTATCAGGCGCCGGATGTCAAGTCTGCTCGACTGGGGCCGCTCAAGAGACGGGTGAGGCCCTCATGTTCATTCCAGATCTAATGATGTCCATCCCCTCACACACACACACCAGCGGTGGAGATTAACTGGGTTTAGGGTAAAAATAACACCCAAAAATGCCCCGAAATTTAAGACAGACCGTTTGATATCTATAAGTAATACCACAAAAGCAAGAGTGCTGTTTTCCCCCAATATCAGCACATTTGTGAATTTATGTAAATATTGATTTTATACAACATTTCAATAAACAAGTTAATATTTTTATCGGGGCTCTGAATTTGCAAAGGCATATCTTATTTTAGAATAGCGATGCTTTTATAGTTTTTATTCATATTTTATATAATATTTTCTGGTTTTATTTTAATCTTAAAGTTTTATTTATTCTGTTGTCTTTTTAAACTTAGTTTTAGTTATTTTAATATGTCAGGTTAAACTAAACTAAAAGTAGTAAAATATGATATTTTTTATATTTTATTTAATTCGTTTTTTATATTCTTTGTTAACTTTTTATTTCAGGCTTTTTTTTAATATGTATGTATGTATTTTTTTAATTCATTTTTATTTTAGTTCATCAAGCTAAACTGAATTAATTTAGTTGTGTTTGACATCTTATTAGTTTGTCTTTTTTATGTCTTTTAATGACTTTTATGACTACTGATTTTCTTTTTTTTAGATTATTTTTTATATTTTCTTTTCTTTTAACATTTATTTTAGTTCAGTCATTTTAGTTTAGTTAAGTTATTTTATTTGTTTAATTCAATTTATTTTATTGTAGTTATTTTTTTTAAGTATTTTCAGTTTAGTTATTTAAGTTTAGTTAAGTTAATTTAGTTGTTTTATTTGTTATTTTAGTTTAGTTAAGTTATTTAAGTTTGGTTATTTTAGTTAAGTTAAGTTCTTTTAGTTATTTTAGTTTAGTTATTTTAGTTAAGTTAATTTAGTTGAGTTAAGTTAATTTAGTTAAGTTAAGTAAATGAAAAGAGAAATGTTTGCAACTAGCTGAAATAAAATAATTTTTAATATTTTATTTTCTTTTAGATTTTTTTTTTCCTTTAACATTTGTTTTAGTTAATTCAGTGAAAATAGAAATGTTGGCAACTAACTAGCTGAAATATAAAATATTTTTTATATTGTATTTTACTTTTTTGCAGTTAATGCTTGTTGTATTTTAACAGAAATGTTTTTTACGGTTTTATTATTTTTTTTATTATTATTATTATAAATATGCATAGTTTTGACTTATTTTAATTGTAGTTTTAGTACTTCAAGTTAAACGAGGAAAATGAGAAAATGTTGCCTTGGAAAATACCTGAAAAAAAAATGTTTTTAAAAACATTTTACATTTTTTCAGTTAACATTTATTTTATTTCAGGTAATGTTTTTGTGTGTGTCTATATAGTTTTAGCTGAAATAATTTTTTAAATATATATATTTTTCTTCTTGTTAAGATTTATTTTATTTTAATGTTTTATTATTATTATTATTATTATTATTATTATTATTATTATTATTATTATTATTATTATTATTACTTTTTTATTCCGCCTCCTGTGCTGGATTATCATGGGAGGTTGACTTCTGGTCAGGCAGCGTCAACAACACTTTTTTAGTTCTTCTGTTATGGTCATATAGTTTAAGAGCTCATATTATTATTATTATTATTATTAATATTATCTCATCATTTGCTGGTGGTCCAGGCCTGTCTTCACTCAGAAGGACACATGGACGACGGTCTGACGCTACAGCGATGTCAACACGAGGAGTCTCGAGCCGCCCGCATCATCCGCAACACCACCCGCCTCTTCAGCTGCTTCATCAGGTATCACACACACGACCTTTGACCCCGTCTCGCTCCTCTTCCTGCCAGATGGTGCATGGCTGCACACAAACGCTCTATTTTTAGCTCTCATGCATCTTGACTGAGCTCCCGAAGGCACCTTCGCCCAGGCCGATTGCAGGAAATATGTTTCATAATCTTACATAAGCGACAGTGTTTTGGCTCAGAATGGGATGAGCGGGAAGCTGTGTGTTATTCCGGGAAGCTCATTACTGTCACACAGATACATTTTAGAGCTTCATGGCTCCTGCGAGCGTTCCTCGTGTGGGTTTGAGATGGTCTGCAGTCTTATGGGGCGTTTCTTCTTATGCAAATGAGTGTTTTATAGTCTTCATGTTGTTTTCCGGTAGGTTTTCCTGCTTGAATGTTGATTATTTCCTCATATTGTCCATTGTTGTGGCTCCTCTCTTCCCAAGCCGCGTTTCCATTATAGATTTGCGCAAAACTTTTGCGATATTTTCTAAAAGTCGATAAAAAAATAGCTTCCATTAACTGATGTTATGCGACTAAAACTATTTTTTTCCTCTCGTGATAAATCATTCCAAAAATCATGCTACGTGTGTTGTTAGGTTTATTTATATCCCAGCCACCGCACGACATTATTATTAATGGAAGGAAATATGAACTGAATTTAGAAATGCTTTTGAAATGAAAAGCTTTGCGTTTAATAAATAGAATATATTTTTGAAATGAAGTCAGCGTTTGGAGTGCAAAATAATCTGTTCCCTGAGTCCACGGCCTTTGCTGTTATTGTGAGTGTACACAAATAAAACTCGACCGTTTACTGTTTATAATTATATCTTGCACTGATCTGAATGGCTAAAAATGACGGAGTATTGTGAGTTGTTTCCGCTGGAATAAGGAAAAAATCGGCGCCGACGCCTTCGTCGGACAGAGGGTTAAAGAAAACTTAGCCGATTTAGTTTCATATAGTTCGGCTACACTGCAAAAAATGCTTTTCTTACTTAGTGTTTTTGTCTTGTTTTCAGTCCAAATATCTAAAAAATCTTACATTAAGAAGCATTTACTAGACAAGCAAAAGTTTTTGTCTTGTTTTGGGGGAAAATAACTCAAAATTAAGGAAGTTTTTGCTTAAAATAAGCAAAATAATCTGCCAATGGGGTTAGCAAAATAATCTTAATTCAAACAGAAAACAAGAAAACAATTTTGCTAACCCCATTGGCAGATTATTGTGCTTATTTTAAGCAAAAACTTCCTTAATTTTGAGTTATTTTCCCCCAAAACAAGACAAAAACTTTTGCTTGTCTAGTAAATTTGCTTGTCCTCCTGTGAGATTTCTTCGGTCACAACGCCATGGCACACACCCTCCTCCATCTGCACCAAAAACAACTGATACCAGCTCTCAGTGACGTGTTCTGGGTCCTCGCAAAGTCAACAGCAATCTTATCAAATGTTTACAAAACAAGCGCGAACCCAGTTCACCTGCTTCTTTCTCTATTTCTGTTCTGTTACGTGATAGAAAGTCCAAGGCTTTCTCAGGCCGTATGGCAAACCCATCTAATCTGCTGCCTGTTACTTGTCAAACTAAGATTACTGTGGGGGAAAAAATTAAAATGAATACTGTTAAGGCCTGTTCACACCGGGACGATTTTCGCACGCGTTTATAGCCGATGTTTAACGCCTCGGGACTAAACAATGGGCGCCAATGTGAGTGTTCACACCGACGCGCAAAACGCCAGGCGTAAAAGCGTCATTTTTAAAAAAACGCCTCGGGTTCGTTTTTTTATTTTGACGCGGCGCCTAAAAAACTGGCCGACCAATGAGATCGGCGCTTTTGTTCACGTGCCTGGAGCTGCTGAAGTGACAGTAAAACACCACTTGGTGGCGCTCAAGCACAAAACGCTCTTGCCGAGCACACATTGATACGACGAAGAAGTAGTAAGTAGACAAAGAAGAAGATGAACTGTTAATGCTGCTTGCCAGTTAGCAAAAAAGTGTGTGAATGGTTTTGTCCATATACATAATATGTCTGTGGTTTTGGCAAGCACGTAAATACTGTCTCTCTTCTCCTTCTGTGTGACAAGCGAGTGTCAGAGGCTTAAAGTGCCGCAGCGCCATCTTGTGTTCCGGGAGCGCATCTACTGAATGTGCACGTTCACTCGGCGCAGCGCCAGTGAAAATCGCTTGGGTGTGAACACTCAAGACGCGCCGAAAAACGCTGGCGATAAGCGCGCGCGATATTCGTCCCGGTGTGTACAGGCCTTTAAGTTAGCACTTTTAAACATCTGTTCACTTAAAAACAAATCATTTCTAGTCAACGACTTAATATCCACAAACAACCTAGATTTTTTGCTTCTAAATGAAACGTGGCTAGAAGACAGCCGGAAGCCTCTCCTTAAAAAGAGAAATCTGGATAACTCCATAATGAGCAACTACAGACCAATCTCAAATATTCCCTTCATAGGCAAGATCATTGAAAAAGTTGTTTTCAGTCAGCTGAACAAATTCTTGAACTCAAACGGATACTTTGCAATTTTCAATCTGGTTTCCGACCGCATCACAGCACAGAGACGGCCCTCATTAAGATTATAAATGATATTCGCCTCAATACAGATACAGGCAAAACATCAATTCTGGTACTACTGGACCTCAGTGCTGCATTCGACACTGTTGACCACAACATACTTCTTGACAGGCTAGAAAATTGGGTTGGGCTTTCTGGAATGGTCCTCAAATGGTTCAGGTCATACTCAGAAGGGAGAGGTTATTATGTGAGTATAGGTGACCATAAGTCTGAGTGGACATCCATGACATGCGGAGTCCCACAAGGGTCAATTCTTGCACCCCTCCTATTCAATCTGTATATGCTGCCACTCAGCCAAATAATGAAAAATAACAAAATGGCTGACCACAGCTATGCTGACGACACCCAGATCTACTTAGCCCTATCACCTAATGACTACAGCCCCATTGACTCTCTATGCAAATGCATTGATGAAGTTAACAGTTGGATGTGCCAAAACTTTCTTCAGTTAAACAAAGACAAAACTGAAATCACTACATTAGGAAACAAAGATGAAATTCTCAAGGTGAACGCATATCTTGAGGCTAAAGGCCTGAAATCAAAAAATCAAGTCAGAAATCTTGGTGTGATTTTGGAGACAGACCTGAGTTTCAGTAGTCATGTCAAAGCAATAACTAAATCAGCTTACTATCATCTGAAAAATATTGCAAGAATTAGAGGCTTTATTTCCAGGCAATACTTAGAGAAACTCGTTCATGCTTTTATCACCAGCAGGGTGGACTATTGTAATGGTCTTCTCACTGGCCTTCCCAAAAAGACCATTAGACAGCTGCAGCTCATACAGAACCAGCAGAACCAGAACATATGACCATATCACACCAGTCCCCAGGTCTTTACACTGGCTTCCAGTTACATTTAGGATCGATTTTAAAGTACTATTACTTGTATATAAATCACTCAATGAACTAGGACCTCAATACATTGCAGATATGCTGAAAAGCACACTGTGCTCTGATTGGTCAAGCAGGGAAATGCCCCGCCCCTTGCCATAACCGCCAGTTTCAACACACGACCAACTAACTCTCTAACTTTATTCTGCGTATGAATTATTATAATGAGGAATATTGTGTTCATGTAGTGTATTGATACGGGTCTGATGTTGTTTCGACAGAGAGCTGGATGGTTTGAGCGCCAAGAACCGCGTGTGTGTGTTCCTGCCCATCGAGGAGGTTCTCCAGACGCTCAACGATCTGATCGCGTACTTCAGACTGCCGGACGCCGAGCTGGAGCACGAGAAGAAACAGATCAAACTGCGTTCCCTGAAGAACCGGCAGAACCTCTTCAAACAGGAGGTGAGCCGAACACACACACACACACGCACACACGTTTCAGCCGATCGCAGGAGTCACACACACTCAATTTATCATCACAACAGCAGCTTTATTGATTTCCAGTAAATTATCTAAACATTCTTAAATCAACGAAATTATGTAAGATAATAAGTCTTATTTTCTGAGAGATTGATCCAAATGAAGTGAGGCTTAGAACAATAAATATAAATATCTGCCGATGGGCCCAAAACAATAGATTTCGAAAGGAAAATCAAGGATATTTTTCTGAGTGTAAGTACAGAATAATTTTATCTTGATAAATTTATTAGAAAAGTTGTGTTAGATATGATGTGTTTATAGATGAGGTGTGTGAGATATGATGTGTTTATAGATGAGGTGTGTGAGATATGATGTGTTTATAGATGAGGTGTGTTAGATATGATGTGTTTATAGATGAGGTGTGTGAGATATGATGTGTTTATAGATGAGGTGTGTTAGATATGATGTGTTTATAGATGAGGTGTGTGAGATATGATGTGTTTATAGATGAGGTGTGTTAGATATGATGTGTTTATAGATGAGGTGTGTGAGATATGATGTGTTTATAGATGAGGTGTGTTAGATATGATGTGTTTATAGATGAGGTGTGTGAGATATGATGTGTTTATAGATGAGGTGTGTGAGATATGATGTGTTTATAGATGAGGTGTGTTAGATATGATGTGTTTATAGATGAGGTGTGTGAGATATGATGTGTTTATAGATGAGGTGTGTTAGATATGATGTGTTTATAGATGAGGTGTGTGAGATATGATGTGTTTATAGATGAGGTGTGTTAGATATGATGTGTTTATAGATGAGGTGTGTTAGATATGATGTGTTTATAGATGAGGTGTGTTAGATATGATGTGTTTATAGATGAGGTGTGTTAGATATGATGTGTTTATAGATGAGGTGTGTGAGATATGATGTGTTTATAGATGAGGTGTGTGAGATATGATGTGTTTATAGATGAGGTGTGTTAGATATGATGTGTTTATAGATGAGGTGTGTTAGATATGATGTGTTTATAGATGAGGTGTGTTAGATATGATGTGTTTATAGATGAGGTGTGTTAGATATGATGTGTTTATAGATGAGGTGTGTTAGATATGATGTGTTTATAGATGAGGTGTGTGAGATATGATGTGTTTATAGATGAGGTGTGTTAGATATGATGTGTTTATAGATGTGGTGTGTGAGATATGATGTGTTTATAGATGAGGTGTGTGAGATATGATGTGTTTATAGATGAGGTGTGTGAGATATGATGTGTTTATAGATGAGGTGTGTTAGATATGATGTGTTTATAGATGAGGTGTGTGAGATATGATGTGTTTATAGATGAGGTGTGTGAGATATGATGTGTTTATAGATGTGGTGTGTTAGATATGATGTGTTTATAGATGAGGTGTGTGAGATATGATGTGTTTATAGATGAGGTGTGTGAGATATGATGTGTTTATAGATGTGGTGTGTTAGATATGATGTGTTTATAGATGAGGTGTGTGAGATATGATGTGTTTATAGATGAGGTGTGTTAGATATGATGTGTTTATAGATGTGGTGTGTGAGATATGATGTGTTTATAGATGAGGTGTGTGAGATATGATGTGTTTATAGATGTGGTGTGTTAGATATGATGTGTTTATAGATGAGGTGTGTGAGATATGATGTGTTTATAGATGAGGTGTGTGAGATATGATGTGTTTATAGATGAGGTGTGTGAGATATGATGTGTTTATAGATGTGGTGTGTTAGATATGATGTGTTTATAGATGTGGTGTGTGAGATATGATGTGTTTATAGATGAGGTGTGTGAGATATGATGTGTTTATAGATGTGGTGTGTTAGATATGATGTGTTTATAGATGAGGTGTGTTAGATATGATGTGTTTATAGATGAGGTGTGTTAGATATGATGTGTTTATAGATGAGGTGTGTGAGATATGATGTGTTTATAGATGAGGTGTGTGAGATATGATGTGTTTATAGATGAGGTGTGTGAGATATGATGTGTTTATAGATGAGGTGTGTTAGATATGATGTGTTTATAGATGAGGTGTGTTAGATATGATGTGTTTATAGATGTGGTGTGTTAGATATGATGTGTTTATAGATGTGGTGTGTTAGATATGATGTGTTTATAGATGAGGTGTGTTAGATATGATGTGTTTATAGATGAGGTGTGTTAGATATGATGTGTTTATAGATGTGGTGTGTTAGATATGATGTGTTTATAGATGTGGTGTGTTAGATATGATGTGTTTATAGATGAGGTGTGTGAGATATGATGTGTTTATAGATGAGGTGTGTTAGATATGATGTGTTTATAGATGAGGTGTGTTAGATATGATGTGTTTATAGATGTGGTGTGTTAGATATGATGTGTTTATAGATGTGGTGTGTTAGATATGATGTGTTTATAGATGAGGTGTGTTAGATATGATGTGTTTATAGATGTGGTGTGTGAGATATGATGTGTTTATAGATGTGGTGTGTGAGATATGATGTGTTTATAGATGAGGTGTGTGAGATATGATGTGTTTATAGATGAGGTGTGTTAGATATGATGTGTTTATAGATGAGGTGTGTTAGATATGATGTGTTTATAGATGTGGTGTGTGAGATATGATGTGTTTATAGATGTGGTGTGTGAGATATGATGTGTTTATAGATGAGGTGTGTTAGATATGATGTGTTTATAGATGAGGTGTGTGAGATATGATGTGTTTATAGATGAGGTGTGTTAGATATGATGTGTTTATAGATGAGGTGTGTTAGATATGATGTGTTTATAGATGAGGTGTGTGAGATATGATGTGTTTATAGATGAGGTGTGTTAGATATGATGTGTTTATAGATGAGGTGTGTTAGATATGATGTGTTTATAGATGAGGTGTGTTAGATATGATGTGTTTATAGATGAGGTGTGTGAGATATGATGTGTTTATAGATGAGGTGTGTTAGATATGATGTGTTTATAGATGAGGTGTGTGAGATATGATGTGTTTATAGATGTGGTGTGTTAGATATGATGTGTTTATAGATGAGGTGTGTTAGATATGATGTGTTTACAGATGAGGTGTGTTAGATATGATGTGTTTATAGATGTGGTGTGTTAGATATGATGTGTTTATAGATGAGGTGTGTTAGATATGATGTGTTTATAGATGTGGTGTGTTAGATATGATGTGTTTATAGATGAGGTGTGTGAGATATGATGTGTTTATAGATGAGGTGTGTGAGATATGATGTGTTTATAGATGAGGTGTGTGAGATATGATGTGTTTATAGATGAGGTGTGTGAGATATGATGTGTTTATAGATGAGGTGTGTGAGATATGATGTGTTTATAGATGAGGTGTGTTAGATATGATGTGTTTATAGATGTGGTGTGTTAGATATGATGTGTTTATAGATGAGGTGTGTGAGATATGATGTGTTTATAGATGAGGTGTGTTAGATATGATGTGTTTATAGATGAGGTGTGTTAGATATGATGTGTTTATAGATGAGGTGTGTTAGATATGATGTGTTTATAGATGAGGTGTGTGAGATATGATGTGTTTATAGATGAGGTGTGTGAGATATGATGTGTTTATAGATGAGGTGTGTGAGATATGATGTGTTTATAGATGAGGTGTGTGAGATATGATGTGTTTATAGATGAGGTGTGTGAGATATGATGTGTTTATAGATGAGGTGTGTGAGATATGATGTGTTTATAGATGAGGTGTGTTAGATATGATGTGTTTATAGATGAGGTGTGTTAGATATGATGTGTTTATTGATGCGGTGTGTGAGATATGATGTGTTTATAGATGAGGTGTGTTAGATATGATGTGTTTATAGATGAGGTGTGTTAGATATGATGTGTTTATAGATGAGGTGTGTTAGATATGATGTGTTTATAGATGAGGTGTGTGAGATATGATGTGTTTATAGATGAGGTGTGTGAGATATGATGTGTTTATAGATGAGGTGTGTTAGATATGATGTGTTTATAGATGAGGTGTGTTAGATATGATGTGTTTATAGATGAGGTGTGTTAGATATGATGTGTTTATAGATGAGGTGTGTGAGATATGATGTGTTTATAGATGAGGTGTGTGAGATATGATGTGTTTATTGATGAGGTGTGTTAGATATGATGTGTTTATAGATGAGGTGTGTTAGATATGATGTGTTTATAGATGAGGTGTGTTAGATATGATGTGTTTATAGATGAGGTGTGTTAGATATGATGTGTTTATAGATGAGGTGTGTGAGATATGATGTGTTTATAGATGAGGTGTGTGAGATATGATGTGTTTATAGATGTGGTGTGTTAGATATGATGTGTTTATAGATGAGGTGTGTTAGATATGATGTGTTTATAGATGAGGTGTGTTAGATATGATGTGTTTATAGATGAGGTGTGTGAGATATGATGTGTTTATAGATGAGGTGTGTTAGATATGATGTGTTTATAGATGAGGTGTGTGAGATATGATGTGTTTATAGATGAGGTGTGTTAGATATGATGTGTTTATAGATGAGGTGTGTTAGATATGATGTGTTTATAGATGAGGTGTGTTAGATATGATGTGTTTATAGATGAGGTGTGTGAGATATGATGTGTTTATAGATGAGGTGTGTTAGATATGATGTGTTTATAGATGAGGTGTGTGAGATATGATGTGTTTATAGATGAGGTGTGTTAGATATGATGTGTTTATAGATGAGGTGTGTTAGATATGATGTGTTTATAGATGAGGTGTGTTAGATATGATGTGTTTATAGATGAGGTGTGTGAGATATGATGTGTTTATAGATGAGGTGTGTTAGATATGATGTGTTTATAGATGAGGTGTGTGAGATATGATGTGTTTATAGATGTGGTGTGTGAGATATGATGTGTTTATAGATGAGGTGTGTTAGATATGATGTGTTTATAGATGAGGTGTGTGAGATATGATGTGTTTATAGATGTGGTGTGTGAGATATGATGTGTTTATAGATGAGGTGTGTTAGATATGATGTGTTTATAGATGAGGTGTGTTAGATATGATGTGTTTATAGATGAGGTGTGTGAGATATGATGTGTTTATAGATGAGGTGTGTTAGATATGATGTGTTTATAGATGAGGTGTGTTAGATATGATGTGTTTATAGATGAGGTGTGTTAGATATGATGTGTTTATAGATGAGGTGTGTTAGATATGATGTGTTTATAGATGAGGTGTGTGAGATATGATGTGTTTATAGATGAGGTGTGTGAGATATGATGTGTTTATAGATGAGGTGTGTGAGATATGATGTGTTTATAGATGAGGTGTGTTAGATATGATGTGTTTATAGATGAGGTGTGTTAGATATGATGTGTTTATAGATGAGGTGTGTGAGATATGATGTGTTTATAGATGAGGTGTGTGAGATATGATGTGTTTATAGATGAGGTGTGTTAGATATGATGTGTTTATAGATGTGGTGTGTTAGATATGATGTGTTTATAGATGAGTTGTGTGAGATATGATGTGTTTATAGATGAGGTGTGTTAGATATGATGTGTTTATAGATGAGGTGTGTTAGATATGATGTGTTTATAGATGAGGTGTGTTAGATATGATGTGTTTATAGATGAGGTGTGTTAGATATGATGTGTTTATAGATGAGGTGTGTGAGATATGATGTGTTA
>NC_137106.1:2026296-2029209 GCF_949357685.1 Gobio gobio | reverse complement strand
GAACAGATGCCCGAGCCACCTCAGCTGTCCCCTCTCGATGTGGAGGAGCAGCGGCTCTACTCCGAGTTCCTCCCGAGTGACTGAGCTACTCACCCTATCTCTAAGGGAGCGCCCAGCCACTCTGCGGAGAAAGCTCATTTCGGCCGCCTGTATCCGGGATCTTGTCCTTTCGGTCATGACCCAAAGCTCATGACCATAGGTGAGAGTAGGAACGTAGATTGACCGGTAAATCGAGAGCTTCGCCTTACGGCTTAGCTCTTTCTTCACCACGACAGACCGGTACATCGACCACATTACTGCAGAAGCTGCACCGATCCGTCTGTCAATCTCCCGTTCCATCCTCCCCTCACTCGTGAACAAGACCCCTAGATACTTGAACTCCTCCACTTGAGGCAGGAACTCTCCACCAACCTGAAGTGGGCAAGCCACCCTTTTCCGACTGAGGACCATGGCCTCGGATTTGGAGGTGCTGATCCCCATCCCAGCCGCTTCACACTCGGCTGCAAACCGTCCCAGTGCATGCTGAAGGTCCTGGTTAGAAGGGGCCAACACGACAACGTCATCCGCAAAGAGCAGAGACGAAACCGTGTGGTCCCCAAACCTGACACCCTCCGGCCCTTGGCTGCGCCTAGAAATTCTGTCCATAAAAATTATGAACAGAACCGGCGACAAAGGGCAGCCCTGCCGGAGTCCAACATGCACCGGGAACAAGTCTGACTTACTGCCGGCAATGCGGACCAAACTCCTGCTTCGGTCATACAGGGACCGGACAGCCCTCAGCAAAGGACCCCGGACCCCATATTCCCCCAGCACCCTCCACAGGACGCCGCGAGGGACACAGTCGAATGCCTTCTCCAAATCCACAAAACAAATGTGGACTGGTTGGGCAAACTCCCATGAACCCTCCAGCACCCTGTAGAGGGTATAGAGCTGGTCCAGTGTTCCACGACCAGAACGAAAACCACACTGTTCCTCCTGAATCCGAGGTTCAACTATCGGCCGAATTCTCCTCTCCAGTACCCTGGCATAGACTTTCCCGGGGAGGCTGAGAAATGTGATCCCCCTATAGTTGGAACACACCCTCCGGTCCCCCTTTTTAAAAAGAGGAACCACCACCCCGGTCTGCCATCCCAGAGGCACTGTCCCCGACCGCCACGCGATGCTGCAGAGGCGTGTCAGCCAAGACAGCCCCACAACATCCAGAGACTTGAGGTACTCAGGGCGGATCTCATCCACCCCCGGTGCCTTGCCACCGAGGAGTTTCTTGACCACCTCAGTGACTTCAGCTTGGGTGATGGACGAGTCCTCCTCTGAGCCCCCAGCCTCTGCTTCCTCAATGGAAGATGTGACGGCGGGATTGAGGAGATCCTCGAAGTATTCCTTCCACCGTCCGACAACATCCCCAGTTGAGGTCAACAGCCGCCCATCGCCACTGTAAACAGCGTTGGTAGGGCACTGCTTCCCCCTCCTGAGGCGCCGGACGGTTCGCCAGAATCTCTTCGAGGCCAGCCGATAGTCCTTTTCCATGGCCTCACCGAACTCCTCCCAGGCCCGAGTTTTTGCCTCCACAACCACCCGGGCTGCAGTCCGTTTAGCCTGCCGGTACCTGTCAGCTGCCTCAGGAGTCCCACAAGCCAGCCAGGCCCGATAGGACTCCTTCTTCAGCTTGACGGCATCCCTTACTTCCGGTGTCCACCACCGGGTTCGGGGATTGCCGCCTCGACAGGCACCGGAGACCTTGCGTCCACAGCTCCGAGCAGCCGCTTTGACAATGGAGGTGGAGAACATGGTCCACTCGGACTCAATATCTCCAGCCTCCCTCGGGATCCGGTCGAAGCTCTGCCGGAGGCAGGAGTTGAAGATCTCTCTGACAGGAGACTCGGCCAAACGTTCCCAGCAGACCCTCACAGTACGTTTGGGTCTACCGAGTCTATCCAGCTTCCTCCCCCGCCATCGGATCCAACTCACCACCAGGTGGTGATCAGTTGACAGCTCCGCCCCTCTCTTCACCCGAGTGTCCAAGACATACGGCCGCAGGTCAGATGAAACGACCACGAAGTCGATCATTGACCTACGACCTAGGGTGTCCTGGTGCCATGTGCACTGATGGACACCCTTATGCTTGAACATGGTGTTCGTTATGGACAAACTGTAACTAGCACAGAAGTCCAATAACTGAACACCACTCGGGTTCAGATCAGGGGGGCCGTTCCTCCCAATCATGCCCCTCCAGGTTTCACTGTCATTGCCCACGTGGGCGTTGAAGTCCCCCAGTAGAACGACGGAGTCCCCAGTTGGAGCACTCTCCAGCACCCCTCCCAGAGACCCCAAGAAGGTCGGGTACTCTGCACTGCTGTTTGGCCCGTAGGCACACACAACAGTGAGAGACCTATCCCCGAGCCGAAGCCGCAGGGAAACGACCCTCTCGTTCACCGGGGTAAACTCCAACACATGGCGGCAGAGCTGGGGGGCTATAAGCAAACCCACACCAGCCCGCCGCCTCTCACCATGGGCAACTCCAGAGTGGTGAAGAGTCCATCCCCTCTCGAGAAGTGTGGTTCCAGAGCCCAAGCCGTGCGTGGAGGTGATTCCGACTATCTCTAGCTCTAGTCTCCCCCGCCTTCGACTGCTGCCCGATTCGCTTTGCACCAGCCCCTTACAGTCCCTCCCGTGAGTGGTGGGCCCACGGGAAGGTGTCCCCACGTCGCTCCTTTGGGCTGAGCCCGGCCGGACCCCGTGGGGGAAGGCCCGGCCACCAGGCGCTCGCATACGAGCCCCAACCCCAGGCCTGGCTCCAGGGTGGGGCCCCGGCTGCGCCATACCGGGCGACGTCACGGTCCTCCTTTTTTTTGGCATCATAAGGGTTTTTATACCGTACAAACCGTTTTTTCTATCCCCTTACACTGCCCCTAA